>NW_026461683.1:0-74560 GCF_021730395.1 Mercenaria mercenaria | reverse complement strand
CCAATGTAACACATTCATCCTCAGTCAATAGTTTAAATCAAAATTAAGCTCCATTAACTGTGTAACCACACATTTGTAGTATTTGCGTAAAGCTGTACTCGCTTCTCAATGCTTAAATGCGTAATAAATATAATAATTTTAATTCGGATTTATATAGAAATCATTTGAGAGACAAAACTGCATCTTATTGCGGCCATGATATCGAAGGTACTGAACATTTCCTTCTTAAATGCAGATCTTATGCTTTAAAAAGAATACAGCTTTACAACGCTACACGTATCTTCCATCCACTGAATACGTATCCAGTACTCTCTTGTTTGGTAATGGAAATTATAGAGAGAAGGAAAATTCACCAATATTTATATGTACAAAAATGTATAAAACATACGAAACAAAATCTGTAAAAAGGTTCTTTGGAAGAATGTAACAAAACATAATAAAAGAAGACTCGGTTTAATTAAGTCTGTTCATGAGAGGTAATGAAATATGCAACAACTCTCACGCCCCCTAGCACCGGCTTAAGCGGAAATCTATTATACATCAATTGAATGGACTGTGTGAATTGAGTTCTGTTTGCTGTTAACGAATTAGCTTAACGCGATAGCTCCTCTCCAAATTATGACTGCCTCTCTCTCTCTCTCTCTCTCTCTCTCTCTCTCTCTCTCTCTCTCTCTCTCTCTGTCTTAGCTTTGTAACTGTTTATATCAAATGTATTTTGTCATTTTACTTTTATGAAAATACAATACAGTATAAATTTTCACTGTAATATACATTCGAGGACAGATCTTACTAATGTTAGATGACCTTAAGCTTGTGGTCTAGTCATTTTTCCTTCTTTTAAATGTTTGTATTAAAAGTCAGGAAAGGGAAAAACATGATCGAATGACGTCATATTAGTAGGCTTTCTTTATCATTTTTCCGAAATAAAACACGATTTTGACATATTAACAGTCCCTTTCTGCATATTGTAAGTTTAATCAAGTGTTCATGATAAGTGAAGAAATATCAGCAATTTCCATGTATTTATTGAATACCCCTTTGCTACTAACGTTTTCGTAAACTACATTTAATTTATCTTCTTAACATTTGAAGAAAATTAAAAGGGTAAGGATAGATCTCCCGGAGGCACCGTTTACCTCCAACATAGCCAAAGAGCCATGCCCGCAACAACAACAACAACAAAAATAAATGTAGCTGACGGATTTCTTCACAAATCCAACAAGAAGTACATTTTAATTATATACAAATTACAAAAATGATCAAGGGGAAGATAAAATGGTGAGGTGTTTGAGGAGGTGGAAAAAGCAAGGATGAATATTCAAGAGGGAAAGCCACTCTCTAAAACGCAGTCTACATATAATGCAACGCAAACCACAGCAGCACAACACGCAAGCACATAGGGTAGACACCTAACCTCACTCATTGTAAAAGAAAAGCACGAGTAAAGGCAAGGGACAATGTAGGTGAAGAGGAAATAATATAAACAAAAAAGATACGAAACGGAAAGAAGCAAGTTAAACATGGGGTACCGCTTTGGAACGGTCAATTATCTGTCTTTGGGAAACTAGGGTGTTAAACTTGTTTAGGGCGTGCCCACCTCACACTAATACAATTTTCAAGAAGTTAGACGAAAAGGTGCAACAGTAAATAAAGTAACTCTCCGCTGAGAAAGTCTCTAACACTAGTGACGAAATACGACAATATATAAAGTAAAAGATGTATAGAGAGTCAATCTAAATCATAACACCAATGTATTCAACAACTTGTCGGAAGTCGGAGCACCAACAGTCAAACTTTAAGGGCATGACTAAGCAAGTATGTACGACAAATTTCCACTCCCACCATCTGTTTTTGTAGGATTTAGGAAAATAACATTAAGGATACTTTTATTAGTCTAGTCATCAAATAGGAGAGCGTAGGGGCCAACTGTAGAGGGATATTCACCAAAATCTATATCCGGGAAAAACACCTAACATAACATAACAATAACATCAAACAATTTAATCATATAAATTTGCTTTTTTACAATTATATTAAAGATATTTTCACAATTCCAAGTTCTATGTTAGGGATGATGTTATTTACCGAGTAAACAATGCATTTGCAATATATTTCAGACTGCGAGAATCCAATACCAAAGAATGCCCTTGCAAATTCAACAAACTTTGAATACGGTTCCGTAATAGAGATTACATGTAACACGGGCTTTACTCTCGTAGGAAAATCACTTATTGTTTGTCAGACTGGTGGCTCTTGGAGTGCAACGCCGCCAGCATGTAATCCATTTGGTAGGTTTAGCAGATTTATTATTATAACAGCCCTAATATGCCAATATTTTTTAATTTCTTACTTGTAATTAAAAGCAACAAAATTGATATTTCTTATTTTAGCAGATATTTATTGATTACATGTCTAAGCTTTGTATTGAGAAATATGCACGAGTTCTGCAGCGAAAATATTTCACGGCTTTATTCCGCTAAAGAACGAATGCATATTTCTCAAAGCTTATAATTTTGTTATTACATACGTGTCTACATATATCTGTTCTATAGCCTGAATAAAATTGACAATACTGACGAAACTAAAATACAAAACACGCAACGACACACATTAAACCCAAATATGAAATTCATACGTCAATATGGAAAAATAGTGACGTTTTCGGTTCCGTTGAACATTAACGGAGAATAAACAACTAATGATTATGAATATATTTTGAGGATATAAAACTCAAAGATCAAACATTATTATAACTTAATAAAAATGAGGAATCTTGTTGCTGTAATCTTTATCATATTTATTTAGAAGTAGCTAAAAATATTGTTTAATTTCATGTCCAAAATGTGTTTGTTGTTTACTTCACGCTCTGGAAACCTCAGTTTGCGAGGAAGTCGTACTGCAAATTTAAGAGATAATCTAATAAATGTTATCACTTGTTGTTCTCTTCTGAGTTATTTATTTCAACTCAGGTACCGTGAATATATTTTTGACGTCATTATTAAGTCTCCTTATATTAATCGATAAATGGCTAATAAGCAAATATCATGCCTTAATCGAATTTCCTTGCTCATCTGGATTTCAATTGTAGATTGTGGACATCGGACAATACCTAACGGAAAGTTCAATGCTGCAAAGGGAACAACATTTGGACAAACCGCCACCTATGTGTGCAATATCGGTTACACTTTGTTTGGAGACATGACTGTAATTTGCACAGCCACTGGATGGAACAGCACTAATGCTACATGCGAAATTATTGGTTTGTACATTTCAAACGTTTTGGTTGGTGTTAAAATATAATATATGTCTTTAGTATTATAAATTAACCTTAAACGATCAGTAACATGACTGGGAAATAGTTGTCCTTTTAAAGCAAGGTTTTCACGTAAGCAGGTATCTCGGAAACTACTTGAGTTATTACTTGAAACATCTTAATAACATCAAATATCTCATCTTAAATATAAATCTGGTATAATAATAATAATAATATAATAATTAAATAGCTAACCAAAAAAACACCGAATATAATGTTTAGTATTAATGTCACTTTGAATTAAAAAAACTGCCGTTAAATTATTTTAAATACATCTGTAGATTTATTTGAAACAAAGTGCATACGTATCATTTCTAAAAACAATGCGTATGTAAGATGGTCACGTGAGTACATGGTCTTTTTTCACCATTAAAACTGGAAAATGTGCCCTCATCCAAGCGTTAGAGATGGATGAGGGGCATTATTTGAGTAAAGCCGGAGGCCGAGCATGTATGAATAGCAAGATGTTCTGCCGATACGGTTGAGAAGCGCGCTTTAAAGTTAGTGAAAAACTGTATCACGTGACCGCTCCATGCATCGGAAGCGGTGAACAGCTGTATTCATAGTTTAAAGCAAACTTTTGTTGACGATTACAATACAAGAATACAAGGGTTGGGAATCATACTTTACCATTATAATATATATACAAACATATATATGAGCAAAAAAGGGAGGGTTCATACATGCTCGGCCTCCGGCTTTACTCAACTAATGCCCCTCATCCATCACTAACACACATTAGGGCACATTATTTTTCATAAAGCCTTCAGCTCTCGCATGTATGAATAGCATCTTTAAAGTATCGTCAACAAAAAGTACAATAACAAAGAGAAATAAGTATACTTTTACTCCAAGTAATCCCACATATATTTCATTATATAGAGACCGTACCATAGCTCTTCGCATACTTTGATTTTTCAAACTAAAGTGATTTTTACAAGTGCACCGGTTACGATAAAACTGTAAACAATGGACTCTGTCTATGAAACTTTGAAATGAATAAATGACAGTCGATCTTAGTCATAATACTGACTGACAGTGAATGCTAATGACTCCATGTGTTGCAGAAAGGTATTTAGTTTGTAACTGTAATTTCCCATCAGTTGAAATCCTCTCAAAACTGGTAAAATAATTACTTATATTTGGACAAAACTCACCGTCTTTGCCGTTCGACAGCTGCAAAAAGGGCAAATATAAAATATTCAGTGTAAGTAATATTTCACTGGTACTACCAGTTAGTAAGTTCTGAACAACACGTCAGAGAAATTTGGGTAGATTTGACCGATTATGACGTTGGCAGCATTAGATTATATTTTTTCTTTACACAAAAATTGCCGTTAGGTAACAAAGCGAATACGCCAATAATCCGGAGTTCACCGATTATTGTTCCAGTTCACGCAATGTAATCCAGCAATTAAACTGCATAGCTATTAGCTACTGCTGTTATAGGGAAGTGGTAGAGTGTCTGCCTTAGGTGTGAGAGGTCTTGGGTTCGTGTCCCAGTTAGAGCTTAACTATTTAGATTCTGCTAAAGCATAGTTCTGCTGTTAATAGACTGTTCCAGATGTTCTAAATTTTTAGCACACAGTATCATGGATCATTATTTAGCAATCCAGATCAAAGTTGAATGTTAAATCAAATGCACCTAATTAGAAAATATTGACTATATTATGTCCCTTTGATGTTTATGCCCTACATGTTCAAGAAGAGTTACATTTCCTTGATCACAAAATTTTCGTTAACATGAAAATATTAAATGCTCATAACTCCACATTTCTGGTTAAAATATTGTCTATATTTCTGTTTTAGAGAAATATATGGACATTTGTATTCATTTCAAAGCTTTTTAACTTCAGACCTATGATTTGAAAAATTTAGGTACTATCTCTACATTATATATAATTCATTATATATAGCGCTGAAAAATATTCCAGAACAAAAATCAAAGTTCTGATCAAACAGTCAAACCTTTACGTCTAAATAATATATATCAATCACTACATATAAAGGGCACAACACCTACTTTTTGCTCAAAACTGCTTCAGCGAAAGATAATTCTGATGGAATAACATTTCTAAAAGAGAATTTATGAAAGTTTTTCTCATTACTCCAATCAGCAGTACTCAAAATAGTTTGCAAAGAACATGTACTATATGCTGCTGACACTGAAGCTGAACGAAAGGAATGTGCCTTAAAGAAATCACTGTCTATCCCTGCTAAACTAAGCACTGTCTTAAGCCATCTGGTTATAGTACTCGTAGATACGGCTTTATAAGTCGCGTAAGAAATAAGGAGTTGTCTAGAATTCCTCAAATTTTCAGTCTGTTTTACATAATAAGTTAAAGTATGCATAACACACAAAGATTCATCTGGGTAATGTTCCAGTTTCAATACAAAATTATTAGGTCTACCTGACCTTGTAGTTTTCAATAAATATAGAAAGAAGAACTGAATCTTACTGTCACCAAAATGTACATGATCTAAATTCAAAGACACCAAAGTTTGAGCTCTGGGAGCTGTTGTCAAAGCAATAAATGCAGTGAGTTTAAAAGTCAACATTCTTAGGTTTAAATCCTCTAAAGGAAAAAGGCTTTTCAGATTTTTAACACTACTGAAACATTCCATGTGAATTTATACCGACAACCAGGTGGTTTTAAATTAAAAACTCCCTTCATGAATTTGGGTATCAGAATACTTGAAGAACACCAGGAGTTTCCAAAGAAAGGCAATGTCTGCAGTAACATACGTTTGTGTGTGTTGATTTTACTGTAAGACGAACCACTTTTCAGAAGAAAACAAAGATAATTTACTACCTTACTTTCAGTTGTTTGAAATGGATTGCAATGTTGTTTACGACACCAAATATACCAGAATCTGAAGGCCAAATCATACTGTTTCCTGGTTCCTTTTCGCCAGCCCTCGAGGATGATTTCAATAGCTTGTGATGAAATTCTTGCACTTTGCAGCGATTCCCTAATATGACTGCACCAATCAAGGTGATCTACTTTGCCAAAGGATGAACCTCTCCACTGTGTGTCAGTCGCAACAAATCTTGATGTCTTGGTAACCTGACAGGATAATCAATCAAAGTTGATAATATCAAGGGAAAATAAGCTTGTGATTTCCAGTGAGGAAAAACAATAATTTATCTTTATCTACTTCATCTTGTATGATTTTATTTACCACTTTTCCCAACAAATTAAAAGGTGGGAAAATGTAGGGCGAAAACTCTCTCCAAGAAAAAGTAAAAGCATTGTTATGAAAGGCTCCTGGTTCAGAAAACCATGTGACAAATTTTCCCAACTGTTTATTCAACCTGGATGCAAACAAATCTATATCAGGTTGAAAGAAATGTTTGCATAAACGGACAAAAATGTCTTTTTTCAACATCCATTCTGTTGAATTTGAGAAGTTTCTAGAATAGAAATCTGCCATAGAATTGTTTGAACCAGCGACATGAACTGCAGATATAAAAATACTTCTTTCTAGACACCAATTCCAAATCTGACATGCAAGTCTATCTAGTGATTCTGATGCAATACCACCCATATCATTGATATAAGTAACTGCTGTGACATTATCACACTGGAAGAATATATGAACATTCCTTTTATTGGAATACAAAGACTGCAAAGCATGGAAGATTGCTAATAATTTTTAAAAAATTATATGCTTTACACATTCAACTCTATTCCATCTTCCACTTGCGACTTCACCAGAAAAAACATCATAACAACCCCAGCCTAAATTCGAGGCACCTGTGCTACATTGTATAGAAACTTTATCCGGTCTAATTGGCTTTCCATTTTTGAGGTGTATGTTATTTATCGACCAAAACAACTCTTTTTTTTTCCAACAACTGAAAAGTACACTTTATTCTGAAAATCGAACTCTGAACCAAAACCTACAAGTTTGTCTCTCTCTAAAGCTCTATAGTGCATAGGAGCTTCTAAAACTGCATAAAAGGCGTTAATGATCATTCCAATGAAGGATGCTAAATCTTGTACAACAACTTTTTCCCCTATTAATAAAAATTTTGCTTTCATCAAGATTTTCTGAACCTTATCTCCTGTTAAGAAGACTTTAAATTGAATTGAATCTAAAATAAAGCCAAAAAAGACAACTCTCTGTGTAGGAACAAGAATAGATTTGGATACATTCAAAACAAATCCTAGAGAGGTCAATGTAGAACAAATATACAATGTGTTACCATGACATATTTCATAGATTTGATGCATATTCAAAGAGTTGTCTATATAAAATGAACACCTGACGCATTGATGTCTCAGCCAAGCATAGATTGGTTTTAATATTTTGGTAAAAACCCTAGGAGCTGAAGATAAACCAAATGGGAGTACAGTGAACATCCATAGGATATCATCCTATTCAAATTTTAAATATTTTTGGAAATCATTGTGTATGGGAACAGTAAAATATGCATCAGTTAGATCTACTGAAGTAAAATAATCATTTCTCTGCACAAGATCCAAAACAGTTTTGAAATGTTCTTAACCTGTTATTGTTTGAAGAAACCAAGGATCATTTGTAACTTTTTCCCATGTGTTCAGAAAATATTTTAGTCTACCTACCTTAGGTAAACTGTTCAATTCTGTTCGTTTGGGGATGTTACTGTTGCACTAGGCTTTCCCCGACCTCTAGCACCACGCCTATACATAGCTCTAGATTGCCACGGCTGGTAGTATGTATCTGTACTCTTTGGCTGGTTAGAGGCATAGCCGCCATAAGGGTGAAAACGACGACCCCTGTTTCCTCTGAAGGAGCCTCTATCTCTAATAAAAAGTCTACTAAACTGATCTATACGAGAAGAAATAGAAATACCAGCATCACAATTTTTAATTGCTTTAGCTATATCGTCTCCGAACAATTGCGATGAGATAGGCGTACTCTGACTGCACAGATTTCCATATTTTTTCTTTAAATTTGGTCTCAATAGATACCTTCTACGAAGTGATAAGTGATACTAAACCTGACCAAATAAGGTCATTGCATCAGATACAGTTCGTTTTGCATCATCATTTTTCGACATAACCTCTTTCAGTATAACGTAAATCAACCAACTTTATAATAGAGGTAACACCTGTCGCAACCAGATTTTGTATCTCAACTAGCATTCTATCATAACTTTTGGGCTTCTTATCGAGAATTTTCCAAATTTCTGAATTTATCAAAGGTGGACACAACTTGTCACAATTTTGAGGGACGTTATATTTCGACATCATGTCCTCTAAATCAAACTGTGAGGTACAAGCAGTATTGATCATAGAGGCTAACGATGAAACAATTGGGTCACCCCTGACCACAGATTTTAGTTTTGGCTTGAACCATTCAGTATTAGAAGGATTAGTGTTTTCTTTTTAATCACTGCCAAACATTACATTTAATTTATTTTGTGACATGTTTTTATCTTGTACAAAATTATCTTGGTTTTACCTGTAAGACAAATCAGAGTCTGAAACGTCCCCCGCATCTACTTATACCCTTAAATTTGATCTAGGTTGATTGTAACTCTCAAAATCGTCATAATCTGGCTGAAAAAAATGCTTCATCATCATAGTTTTCTGGGTGCATACCAGTGGACAAGCCCAGACCTAATTTTTCCTTCAATTTTGCAACGTCCTCAGAGGACAAATTATCTAAATCTATCATATTACTTTTCTTTGATTTTTTCTTTGGGTTTTGGATTTTTTTTTTCTGTTTTGATTTTTGAATACTTTTCTGATTTTTACCATTTTTACCGAGTGGGTTGAACAACCTCTTTACTTTTATTTTTGCTATTTTTTGACACGGGTTCATCAACCTCGCATCCAATTTCTACATTAGCACCCACGGGCGGGATATCTTTATCTTCACAGCCCGAAACTTCCCTCTCTGATTCCGAGGGACTTTGGTCATGGCGGGGATCTACGTCCTCGCTTGAGCTCATATTTACAAGCTAAATGATATCACTCGGGATACTACGTCCTCGAGTAGCTCAAATAGTAATCTATAAATGGAAATACTTACGATAGAAACCAATAAAACAACCCGAAAAATAAGAATTTTAGCAAAACACGTGAACGCGATGCTTCTCTCGCCAGCGCAAAACATCGACTGATTACAGCTGTTCACCGCTTCCGGTGCATGGAGCGGTCACGTGATACAGTTTTTCAGTAACTTTAAAGCGCGTTTCTCAACCGTATCGGCAGAACATCTTACTATTCATACATGCGAGAGCTGAAGGCTTTATGAAAAATAATAACAGTATGCTTATACATGTTTAATTGTGTGGATGGTACTTAAAAAACCTTACTTTTCTTTGCTGTTTCAACAATAAATATTACTAAGCACTACAGAAATCTCCAGCTTTTTGTTTTTGTTTTTAATAAGGACTAATTTGATTTAACTGTTGCTGTTATCTAAATAGACTAAGAACTAAATTGTTCCCTGTTTACTGGGACAGTAGGTAGGTATGTTACTTATTGACAGTACACAATTAATGAAACTTCATATAAGCTTCGGGTGGAATGCAGGTAGGGACAAGGACACTACAAAACACCATGAAGAAAATTAAAGAGTAAATTATTAGTTGATGGTTGGGGAAATGTCAAACTTCATATGCAGAACATCATTTTTAAAAAGCTTCATTACTCTAGGTCAAATACTTTCTGAGGTAGGTGCGACACAACCTTTAAGGTCTTTTATATATATGTTTGACTAAATCAAGCGCCATAAATCTGGTTCTGCTAAGAAAATTCCTATACAAAACCCAAAATGCAAAACTCACCCTTAATAATATTCATATACAGTTTCATAACACTATGTCAAATAAATTTTGAGATGCACAACTTCACATGCTGAATGTTTGCCTGCTCAGCTCAATAAAGAGAGCGCAGATCCACGAATCGCGGGTTCGTGAGTTTGATCCCTTGGCGAGGTATATGTTCTCTGTGACGATTGTGAAAAGACATTGTGTCTAAAATCATTTGTCCTCCATCTCTAAATCATGCGGAGAAGTAGGTAATTACTTGCGGAGAATACTTTTACAGCATTCGAGAGAACACTGGTAAGGTATACTGCTAGCTGTTACATAACTGAAATACTGCTGAACATTTGTACTAAATGCAAAAGGAACGAACAAAACATATATATATATATATATATATATTGATTTTGAATATTTACTTAACTACTTAACTACAATTTAATGTATCTATTAACACATGTGTAATGAAAACCTGTCTTCAATTGTTTCTACATATTTCAGACTGTGGTGATCCTACACCAGAGAATGCCATCACAAATTCAACAAACTACGAATAAGGTTCAGTGATAGAGATAACATGTAATACGGGGTACAGTCTTACAGGAGAGTCACAGATGGTTTGCCAGGATGCCGGATTTTGGAGTGCAAGTCGACCATCATGTAAACCATATGGTATGTAAATAAAAACACATCTATTTTGAAGTTTGAGATAGCTTACATCATGCATGTATAAATTCCTCTAAATTTAGAACAATAATCGTTTTATTTCTTCTTCAAAATATATTATCCTCTCGAGGATGTATCTAATGCGATATTGCAATGTTTGTTTATAAGTTATATCTTTTTAAATTTATCGTTTTGATACTTTCCTTAACTTCTAAATACCTCAACATATATATGCAAGTTATTCTCTAAAATAAAAAAAACACATTTAAGAAATAATACTTTTAATATATTTAACATATTATAAGAAAGAGGTCAAACATCTGCGGAATAGTATCGCGAATGAATGATCCTGATATGATATATTATTAATTTCCAATGTCTTTTTTGTAATCAAGGGTTTGAAACACGAAAGAAGTATTTCATAGTGCATGTATTAGTCGGTCAGCCAAAGCAAAAAATAAAAAAATGAAAGTCGTAACCTAGAAATTAGGCAAAGTTTGAACTGTAGCACAATGTAATAGAATCTGTTAGGAAACTTATAAGGGTGGATGTCAATCTTGGCGACATGTCATTAAGTATCTAATCACAAATCTTATCTTTTATTGCATGAAAAATGATTCATATGACTAAAATTCTACTTTGAATATTTTAAAATGATACTTTATGTATTACATACCGAAATGAATGTAAATCGAAGGGGTTGATATATCCCTACTACCATATTACTGCATACACATTTACGGAAGATCTCAAGAACCTCTAATCATTTATAAAAAGCATTTTCCTCATGTTTGATAGAAAAAATAATAACAAAAAGTAATAATTAATAAAACGTTAAACGTATTTGCATTCAAAATTCAATCAGCTTAAAGTGGGTCCAAGGCCTCCGGAGCCAAGTGGTAAAGGTCGCTGACTTCGAATCACTTGCACTTCACAGACGTGGGTTCAAGCCTCTCTCGGGGCGTTGAATTCTTCGTGTCAGCTGGCTTACAGAAGGTCGTTGGTTATACCCAGGTACCCTCCCGTGATGTGATTATGTCCGGAAGGGAGCTGGGCTCTTCCTCCACCATCAAAGCTGGAAAATCGCGATATGACCTATGATTGTGTCGGTGAGAGGTTAAACCCAACAAAAATAAATAACTGTGGTCCGCGTTCTTGCAAATTGTGGAGAAGAAATCATAAAAAAGAAGTGCAAAAGCTGATACAAGTAAAAAACTTTTAACTGGAACGCAAATTTGAAAGTATAAGCCTTAAATCAAGGTTGCAGTGATTTCAAACTGGCTAACTGAAATTATTGCAAAATTATAGAGAAGACCAAACGCTAGCTAGTACTAGTATTTCGGTGCCTGTTTTTACAGTTTTAGTCTAATTTCAGGTAGCCACGGCTATTGAAGTTAAGATGACCACTATCTTCCAAATGACTTTCCGGCCTTAAATTCGATTAAACATGTATATGTGGAAATTCTTCCAATAATCACATCCATTACAAGAATAACCTTATATTGATGCAAATATATATGTTATCAAAATGACCATCGGAAATAGGTTACATAGGTTGCATGTACATATACTAATGAGCTAAAACTTACTATACAAATATTTGTTATTATCTTACTTCCTACAAGATTCTTGCATTTCTATTGGTCAATAGACGTCGCGTGGAGAGAGGATATATTCCATACCCTGCTAGTACATTTCAGATATTAATTTTGATTAAAAAACAAAATGGCTGCCGCATCGCTAGCGTAATTGAATCAAGTCAGATTATAAGCTCCAGCTATAGATACCGTTTCCGAGATGAAAAAGGTGTTTTTTGGCGTTCTATATTTTGCTATCTAAATTAGGTTCATGAAGGTAGTTGCAATAAAAGAACAGTAACTCTGTATGGGACGGCCGCGATTGCCAGGTTGAAATGTTGTTTTAGTTATATCATCGTAAAGCAAAGGAGTTAACACATTTGTAAGACAGTAGTTTGCTGTAGGATCATTTAATCTACCTGCAAGATAAAGGAATTAACAGGAAATGGGACGAACGCCGAAGTTTTAAGATATTTCGACATCGTGTAATCTGATGATTTTTCGAAAGGATGGAATATAAAAGGTTTTCAAAACCAGTTCACATAATATGTATAAATGAGCTTCTGTGTTTTGTAATTCAGTCAAAAGACAGTTCATTTTACATTTTATGGCTGGTGTTAATCAACTCATTCAACTATAATCAAAGCATGGAGACCAGAGAAGATTGCATGATTCCAGTCTGCACTGTAACTGTAAGTAGCTTTATTAATATAAAAATATGTCAATTACAGCAAGGATGTAAAAGGTTGTCAGCAAGATAAAATCGTCACACTGTTTGTTGGTGACAGGTTACTGGATATACGCTGTCTCAAAATCCATATCAGATGGATTACCTCGACAGCGTATATCCTGTCACCAATCAGCAGTGTAACTTATATTATAAAACGATTTATTTACATAAGTACATGTAACATTTCAAGAGAACGAAGAACTTACATTTTCAGTTAAATTCAAGGTTAATGATTCTATCATTTTCAAAATGTCCACTTTAAGTAAAGTCACAAACAAACAGATTGATATTATATAGTTGTAAAAATAGTCATTGCTGCAATAGAAGACATCTGATTTTTGTTAAAATAGTAACAATAATAATTTCAATATGTTTCGAGAGCCACTGTTTTGTTTTAATAATTTAAAGATGGTGCCATTTTTAAAAGACTTTAAGTAATATCAGTTAGATGCACGCTTCATTTCTATTAATTCAAATGTTTCCATTATTTCTGTTAATTTAAATGCTTCAAAACTAAATATACAACTCACAATTTTAATTCAAAAGGTTTTGAATGTATCAAACATTCTTTTTATCACTGTGGTTGCCTGCTAGATGTTACACATAAATTGCATCTGGATAAAACAGCAAGCAATAAAGAAAAAGGAGATATAATGATTTAACTGTAAACTGAAAATCGTCACTGTATAACATTTACAAATGTATATAATCTTTTCATTTTTAAAAGGTTTAGAAAATTCATGTTTAACTGAAATTTCTGGTTGTAAAAAAACAATAAGTTGAATTTTTTACGACCTGTTTTAAAAAAAACAACAAAAGCTGAATCACTTAAAGAAACAAGCCATACTACATAATATTTATTTATTATTATACCTCACTTTTATATACAATGGTAAACCCCATAACCCGAAAAAAGATATTTTGACTATTAGAAACATTTTCTTTTTGACTCGTGACCAAGCGAAAGTGACTGTCAGGTCATGTGACCGCGCTGATATTTTGAATGTCATATAAGGGCAAATAACTGCTTTAATTGTTTAGTCAAATGATTGTCTCCTTTATACACAATGTCATATTGTAATGACGTCACTAGTCAATGTGTATACAGGTGATTACCGCGCTAAAGATGAAACTATTGAATTAAAAACATTTTAAAAACTTTTTATGTGCATAATTTTGTTTCGGTATAATAAAATAAATATCATATGACAGTGTGGGTGACATTGATATTTTCAACCCTCGAAACAGAAACTTTCGCCTCGGGTGACATTCTGCCCTCGGTTTGACAATATCAATGCCACACACGCAGTCGTATGATATTTATATAATGTACTTTAAATTCGCTTAGGCTGTCTTGTATGAAATAAATCGTCAATGTCCTTGATAAAAATCTTTCAATGCGTAAACTTCCGAAAATTTGCCATGATTTTTGCGTTTGTACGGCTATACATTGAGCATATTCGGGATTGAAGAAGTATGTCTCTTATTGTAACATCATTGCACCACCTGCCTGTTTCAAACAAAATGAACAGGTTTTTTCATCATGGGCAGGCGCCTGGGTAGAACCACCGACCTTCCGTAAGGTAAGCCAGCCGGAGAATCCAACGCCCTGAGTGAGGCTCGAACCTACATAGGACACTCTAAGTGGTAGAGGAGTGACCTGCTTTATCATGATTTTTCTCCAAATATTTAAAAAAGAAAACGTAATATGTAGCACATCAAAATAAATGTGAAAGATTGAACTATACCATGGTACTAATGTAATAGCATTTCATGCATCATGATTCTTTTAAAAATATATAAATCTCTATTGTTATCTTCAGTTAGATTCAACTCTCCATCAGTCACTTCAAATGAGCCAGAATTTTGTGCGCAGTATGGGAGGCCCATAAACTATCAAAGTCTTTAACAATTGTTTCCTAATTTGCCAGAATTACAGACAAATTCATTGATTGGGTACTTTTTCCTTCCCCAATGAATTAAAAATGGGTTCATTTATGAAAACACTATGATACACTTTTATAGATCACCATTCAAAGTAACAGAATTTGTATGCAATTTCTTCATAAATAAAGCAATTGAATCACGTCAAATACATCCAAGCTGTGAATGTTTGTTCTGAGAAAAAGAAGAAAATGTATATGAACTAAATCCTTATGTCCCACCTTCAACAAAGCATTAACTTCTCTTATTTTTCTGTCAGTGATTCACACTTCCTCATTATTCCATTCCATGTATTTATAGGTCGACAGTTTGAACATTATTTATAATTTTTCACAAGACATCTCCACTAAAACAACCAGTCAAAATCCAATATAGTTACCTGGGGAAAATCATCCATATACATGTAATTTTGATTACATCAAAGCAATATAACTCCCATTTACGGTCCTTCTAGAGCCTCGGATGATCATAATAATGTTTACTGAGATTCAGAAAATCAAATACTTGGCTGATTGTCAAGAAATACCGTAACTAATTTCATAGCATGGCTTTTCTTTTTCAGAAGGGTGCTTTTGTATACATACGTCAATTATTTGCTGTTTATTCTGGAAATTCATCAAATAAAGGTTTTAAATTTTAGCTTTTAAATTCATTGTTTTAGCCTTTGATAGAGGGAAGTATGGTGAATTTAAATGAAATAAAAACAAACAAAATATCCAATAAATGTCAATTCACCCATTAGAGAATCCTTAAACGCAGTTTCGAACTTAGGTAAATTATATTATCTTTAGAATGAAGTTCTTATTGCACTAATTAACCTTTTGTAAAAGATTTGTTTTGATATTTCAAGAAGACCAATGATATCACAATCAAGAATAGAAACAGATACTCTCCATTATGTGTTTTGTTAAATGAGATGTAATACGATTACTTCCATTAGTAATTCTAATCGCCAGTATCAGTGTTATTTAAAAAGCATTACAGTCACAGATACAGATGTATTTCATAAAAAAATGTTTACCAAAAGTGACATATGTTTCACATCCTATGCTGCACCTGCGATATGCTATAAGATATTACATCAGCAACTTCGAACACATAATATATAAATCGATAAGGTAACTGAAAACAAATATCATCTTCATTCAAATATCAAATTAATACACAAACGCATTGGAACTACAACAGGAACAATAAAACTTGTACATTGTCCTTGCTTTAATATTACCAAATCTTGATAACGTATGTTTCATTTCAACATTGTAACGCAAACAAAACCGAATGACTTGGTGATTTGCAATGCTTATTTGCTTGGTTTATACATTAGACAGAAATACATGTTTATGGGATATTTGACTAATAAAGTGTCATATTAAACAAAGGGAACGTGTGTTTCATTCTTAAATACCATCAGTTTCTTTCCTTTTAGTGAAAGGCGAACATACTCAGGTATCGCACGCATTGTATCAGATCTACATTTAACTTCAAATATGTTAACTTTGATTTAGGCAGAAATCATGAACAAACTCTTATCTTTAATATTAATTGCATCATTGTTTTGTAGTTTAACGACATCTGACAATGATAGTTGTCCAACACATGCATGCATGTTCAGGAAACATGGTTCATTCAAATAAAACATTCAAATGCCACCGTTTGTGTGTTTTTAATGCTGCTGCTTCTACGAGTTGGAATAGCGACAGTAACGTATGTTACATTTTACCTTTACGCACTACAAGTCAAGATTATACAAGTATCTCTTTTGATATCTGTAATAAAAGGAAACTATCGGTACGCTGACACTTTCTTGTTAGGAGTTAGTTAATTATTCTTTGAAACATTAATTGGCTCGGTTTATTGAGAAACAGCGGCTATTTGGTATGTATTGCATTTGTATGCACGCTGTCTGTTTCCTTAACTGATAACTGACAAAATATTACAGTTTGTAATGAAAATATCCAAACTTAATAATCTATATATAATTGTTTGACGATATTCTATTAAAACCAAGTTATTTTGGTTATTTGTTAGTTATTAAAACTGCCAAAAATGTAGCTCGTGAGGTTGGGGTACTTGGGTCCTTAAATTCATGCCACAAAACAAACTATTAGTGTTACAGCAAAACTTAATTGCTTCAAAGAAAGAGAATTTCGTATTTTTTATATACAAGGTTAACTAATTCGTGTTTGAAAATGGTAGAAAATGACATCCGGCCTTTTACGATTTCAAAATGAACTTAGTTATGACTGAAGTAGATGAAAATTTGTATAATTTCTAGGTTATTAACTTGAAAAAAACAACTAAAAGACATGCAGAAACTGGCCGACTGAAAAAGTCGTTTGACGTGATGTAACGTGACCGTGTTTCAGTAATATTAAAGCACAGTGGTGTAGGGAAACGTCCTGAGAAATAATTTATGAATTAATACCCGTCTACAGAGTTATTCTGTGCGTCTATTAATCGATTATTTGGACTGTAGGAATTAAGTGTAACACCGGTCTGTTATAAATTTGATTCCGAAATGTCTTTTTATATAGATACTGGGTGGGATTTTTGAACTTTTTAAAAAAAATTCAGAGGAATAACTTATCAAGTATTACCTCGTGAACGGTCCTTTTGTGATTATAGTTGATGCAAATTAAGTTCGATGTTCTCGCTCCTTTATTGTTTGCAGCTTCGGTCGTGATACAGGTGGCAGACATAAGCACACAGTCATTTTGCCTAAATATCGTTTTCGTGTTTCTGCAGTTATTGAATAGGGTAAAATAATGTCTTCCTTATGAGTGACTTATTTTATACATTGTCTTAACGTGACTTTATATGCAGATTGTGGGAATTCAACAATTCCTGACGGACAAGTCACTGCTCCAAACGGAACAACATTCGGACAAACAGCCACGCTTGTCTGTAATATCGGTTACACGTTGGTAGGAGATACGACTGTAATGTGTACATCTTCTGGATGGAATAGCAAAGCTTCAACTTGCAAAAGTGTTGGTATGTACATTTCGAATTTCAACAAAGAGCTTTTGTTGCCAGTCTTTCGTCGGCGTCGGCGTCTGCGTCGGCGTTGGCATCCGCGACCGCATCGCATTGCATGAAGCAGGTTTACAAAACACTACTTTGCCGGACTCTTATAGTATTAACACATGATGAGATGACCTCATGCAACTAGTTAAATAATTGTAGCTTTTATTTTGTCAAAAATTATTTCATCTTTTAACATAAAGGTTTTTCTGAAAGTAAATGACTGGTTGCTTCCAAACTCATCATTACTCTTTGGCATCATAAGATTGTATAATAAAATTCATGAACAGATAAAGCAGGTTTTATTTTAGCAAACTTCTGCTCTTCTTAACTGAGAAATCTTATTGAATGTTTTGCGAATAAGCAGGTTTAAATGAGCACAGGCTGTTTAAAGGTATTCTTAATTTTATTTATACATACCATCACTTTAAATACTACAATTAAAAACTTAACACATGTATCGGCTTTCGACTTGGTATAGTATTTACATGACTTTTAAACAGGGTGTGAGAGCCAATTAATAAATAGTTGAAACATAATATAATGATGTAGCTATAATGTGACAGTCAATTACTTGATGCTCATGGTTGAATTTTAGAAATTGATATATTAGGGACCTGTACCATCCTCCTGTTTGAAATCAAAGTGCTATGACTGCACAAGGCTAGCTTACAAAATGGAAAGCAATATACCGCAATGGCGTATGATGCCCTTTTTGGATAAATATGTTATCTTAGATATAGTGGAATATAGCAATAACGACGCTGTTCCAGATTCGATACCTTTTTAATAATGACGTTACATACAAAACATTGCAAGGATGTGACGTTTACGTTACGTTACAGCGCGCCAATTCCCGACATACTCGGGGCCACGAAATGATACTTTACACATTAAAGAAAATTACTTAATCACAATAAATCGCGTGTATCAGAATTAATACTTAAAAGTTCATGAATATTGCTATCACATATGAAAGTTCATTAGTTTATAGTTCACACATCGTCAGTGATGTCGTCTGTGGTGGGTACACTTCCTACTTCTAGTGGGTATAGCTTCACGATTGGTCGTGACGTCACACCTGTAGTAGTTCTAAGTTTGACTGCTCGTGTTAACCCGTCCATACCAGTGAGTAACCCGTCTACCAGGCCAAGTTTCCATCGTATTCTCGGAGAGTCGTCATGGATTAGTACAACGTCACCCACTTTTATCGTTTGGGCGTTACATCCTGTCTTCTGGTGGTGTTCACGAAGAGCCGTCAGGTACTCGGACATCCATCTGCGCCGAAAGTGGTCTATTAGCGTCTGCTGCATCCGGGCTCGCTTGGTAAGTGATGTGTGATCTGACGTAATATCACAGTTAGTGGCATCAATGTCGTTGGAATATGGTAATGATGTCGCCTGGCGGCCATACAACAGGTGTGCTGGGGTCAGTGGTCTAGGATCATCTGGACTGGATGGAACGTGCGTCAGCGGTCGATTGTTAATCATGCACTCTGTCTCTGTAGTGATGGTTTGAAGGGTTTCCAGGGTAACGTACGCTCGTCCAATAATCTTCTTAAGGGTCACCTTCGTCAGGCCAATGAGTCTTTCCCAGAATCCTCCGTACCAGGGAGCTCTCTTAGGTATAAATCGCCATTCTGTACCCATTTCACTCAGTGATGTTCTAACAGATGCAGACTGGAACAGTTTTCTGAGACTGGTAGCAGCAGACTGGTATGTCGTAGCGTTGTCTGATATCATGACTTTAGGAAGGGACTTTCTGCTGACAAACCTTCTAAACGCTTGTATAAATGTAGATTCTGATAGGTCGGTGACAACTTCTAAATGTATGGCTCGTGTAGCTGCGCATGTGAAGAGACATATGTATGCCTTTGATGTGGTTCCTGTATTGTTCTTAGTTTGGATGGCTCCGGTAAAGTCAACACCTGTGACTGTGAATGGAGGTGCATTTTCAACTCGTATCTTTGGCAACGTGGTGGATCAGGGGCACTGTAGTGTCTCCCGGTGACTCGTCTGCATGTCACGCACTTACGGGTTATGGCGTTCACACACTGTCTAATGGCCGGTATCCAATACTTCTGACGAATGTTGGTTACTGTAGCGTTCGTTTCGGCATGCAGGTATTTCTCATGGGCGTTCTGTACAATTAGGCGGGTAAGTAGGTGTTTCTTAGGCAATAAGTAAGGAAACTTCGTTGATTCAGCAACAATGGCATTCTGGATTCTCCCGCCACATCGAAGTAGGCCATTACCGTCTTGAAACAACTGTAGCTGATTCACAAGCGTTGGATGAGGTATGCGGGTCGTAGGGGACTTCAGGTAGGTAACTTCATCTGGATAAGCGATTTCCTGGCAATCTCGCAATAACATTTGCTCAGCATCTTGTAGTTCTTGTGTAGACAGAACACCTAACATTCTATGTTGAGTAGTTCGACAATTGTATACGAATCGTCGTACGTAGGCCGTAACACGAAGGAGCTTGCTGTATTTGCTGAATCTGGTTATGTCAATCAACTGGAGTATGCTAATGTCTTGGCTAGACGTCGTCTGCTGGTTGGCGGGTATGTTAGAATTATCAGCTAATGTCGTCTGCTCTTCACTGGTCGTCTGCATTAATGCCTGTGTAGAATCCCAAGTAGGCCACGTACTAGTGTCACATAACCAGGAGGGACCGGTACTCCATAGACTGCTACTCAGGAACTTATCTGCAGTGGTGCCTCGGGTAAGTAGATCCGCTGGGTTACTATCTGTTGGGCAATATCTCCATGACGACCCTGGGGTTAAGTTAGATATCTCGGATACTCGGTTGGTAATAAATCTCTTGGTAGGTTTCGATGACTTCAACCAGTGTAGGACGATCTGGCTGTCGGACCAATATGTAATGTCTGTGACCATGAGCGACTTCTGTAGATGGGAACCTAGTCTTGCACCAATCAAGGCAGTCATCAATTCTAGTTGTGGTAGTGTGAGTTTCTTGAGGGGTGCCACTCGATTCTTCGCCATGACAAGTCGTGCGTCGGTGCTATAGCAGATGTACGCTGCGGCTCCATATGATGCCATACTGGCGTCTACAAACACGTGTAACTGCCCTGAGGTCTTGTCAACTCCGGAACTAGCGGTAGGCAGCAGTAATCTGGGGAAGGTCATAGTTTGTGCGGAATTCAAATCGAGGCTAAGGGTATGCCATATGTGCTGTATATCTTCTGGTAACGGGACATCCCAGTCATAACTCTTCTTCCATAGATCTTGTAGTAGAATCTTGGTTCTGATGGTTACAGGACTAAACAGGCCTAGTGGGTCATAAATTCTGGATGTATACTTCAAGACTGCTCTCTTTGTCACTTTGTCTAGTTGGGGAATAACTCTTGGGGGAAATGACAGCATGTCACTAGTGGGATTCCAACGTAAGCCTAGGACCTTGGTAAACTCATCATTATCGAGTACGCCGACGGTACTTGCGGTATGACGTAAATTGTCGCTGTTAGAGGTCCAGGAACGTAGATTCATGCCGGTGTTGGACATCAGTGTTCTGGATTCCCAGAAGTAGTTCAAGAGGTCTAATTCATTTGTAAAGCTGGATACTACGTTGTCTACGTAGAGGTCTCGCTCTATAATGGTAGCTGCTTTGAGGCTCGGGTTCAAACGTAGATGCTTTAGGAGGGTCGCATTCAGCATGAATGGCGAACATGTAGCGCCGAATAGCACAACTTTAAAGCGATAGGTAATCAAGGGACTGCAGGGATCGTTAGTGTTCTGTAGCCATAGGAATCTCGTAACATCTCTGTCACTCTCGTGCAGGCCCACGTGAAGAAATGCCTTTTCAATGTCTGTAGTAACTGCGTATCTGTTGTACCGGAATCGGGTTAGAAGGGAAGTCAAATCGTTCAGGATTGGCGGGGTTGATTCTAGGCAATCATTCAGGGACGGCTCATCACGGGATTTTCGGCAGCTGCAATCATACACAGTTCTGATGGGGGTGGTAGAGGAATCCTTTTTCACTGGGTGATGGGGTATGTAGTGCACTTTTGTTGTCTGGAAATCTTCGTCAACTTTCTCTATAAAGCCTCTTCTTTCCAGCTCTGCGATGATCTCGCCATACTTCTGCAGTATCTCTGGCTCTGCACTTAGTCGCCTGATAGTGTTCTCAGTTCTGCGTTTGGTAATCTGTTAGTTTGTGGGAAGTGGAGGATGGTCTTGTTTCCATTGTAACTGGGCAGTGTATCTCCCATTACTATACTGAATGGCATTCTGCTGATAATTCTCAAGGTAGTCTGTGATCTTCTCGTCATCGGTACTATCGGCGATCCCCATGCTCTCTAGCTTCCAGAATTTCTCTAGGCTGTGGATTTCATCTGCACAGGAAGTGATAACGTTCAGTGCATGCTGGGTAGAATCTCTGGAGGTCGAATCAGGTAAGCGTCCGGATAATAGGTAGCCAATCTTGGACTTTACTGCCGTGGGACCATCTCCACATCGTACCTCATCTTCAACAAAATCCCAGTAGAAATCAGCGCCGATGAGTAGGGATATGTTAAAACAACTGTCACTGCTCACTGGATGGGCTAACTTAAGACCACGTAAGTATGATAAATTAACCGTGGAATCTTTCAGGTGATTAGTAATGGGATTTGTTATGGTCGGGACAATAATAGTTTTGATAGGGATCTTTTGCTTAGAATCTGTTATCAGGTAGACCGTAGTGGTATCAAGGTGCTGAACTCCGTCACTCCTCCCTCCAAATGCCGACAAACAAATTGTTTCGGTTGTCTCCCTTGGCAGTTGTAATTCTTGCGCTAACGACTGTGTTATGTACGATCGTTGTGATCCTTCATCAAATAGGATAGTAGCGTCTAATGAATGGTTTTCTCTGGAACATATAGGGGCGATGGCTGTCTTCAGTAAAACTCCGGATAGGGATTTTTGGGTTGATGATGCGTGCATCGTAACTTCCGGTTGGGGATAGGACGCTTGAGCTGGTGCCTTTGGGTCACTGTGAGTCTGTGTAGGTCTACTAGGTTGTGGGCGTTTTCTGGCTGGCAAATACTTGTGTGATGCTTCTTGTGGCACTTCTGACATGTACGACGTGACTTGCATCTGGACATCATGTGTGAACCAAGGCAGTTGAAGCATAGTCGATTCTTTTTTACGACGGCTAGTCTGGATGCGACGTCAGGGTACTTGGTACAATCTATGGAACTGTGTGATTCCTGACAGAAGGCACACTTTACTGGGTTTCTATGTGATCTTTTAGGGGGAATCATGGGGTTGGAAGAAACTGGCGCAGTTCATTTCGTCTTTGTACCAGTATAAAACGAAGCTGTTGACCCATACATGTCTACTTCCGGCTGATGACTTATAGGACCGCCTGCATCTAATATGTTTATTTCCCTGGATATTGCCTTGCGTAGATCTAGTAACTGCCAGTCACCGTCGCCGTGCTCTCGGGCTAGGTTACGTCGTACTTCTCCTGGTAACTTACCTAATATTATGGGAACTAGTAAGTTGCCGTACGTGTCCTGATACTGACCATTGGACTCTAGACTACGGATATACGATTCCATCTTATCGTAGAAACTGCGCAAGCTATGGATACTATTTGTCGGGGCTGGAAGCTGAAGAAGGGCTTGCATAGTGGCGTGGGTAATTTTTTGTCGGCGACCATACCTTTCTTTCAGTAAATCTATCGCTCGAGCATAATTTGCATTGGTCAGCGTAAAACCTTCCATGGTATTGGCTGCTTCAGATTCAAGCTGAGATTGCAAGTAGCTGAACTTTTGCACATCAGTTAGATTATAATTTAGATGTATGGTGGATTCGAATGAGTCCCAGAACGTTTGCCAACGTAAAATATCCCCGTTGAAAGTAGGGAGCGTAAGTTTCGGCAGTCTATGGAAAATGGACGAGTTTGTAGAATTAATTGAAGCATTACTTACAGGTTGGCATGTATACTGTACTCTGTCTGTGGCTATACTCTGTGACTGAGCGCTTGCGTTGCTGAATGGTTCTCCAGGGCAGACGTCAGTGGGATACAACTCTGTAGACCGGATACCCTCCGCAGACTGGACACGGAACTCTGAAGGATGGAAACTGGACCCTGTAGGTTGGATACTGGACCTGGTAGGCTGGACATCAATACTGGTGGTAGTTGCGGCTTGGATAGATGGGGTGGAAGATTTGCGGTTGTTCTTAAAAGCTTGAAGACTTTTGATCTGAATTTTTACGCTCAGCATGTAATCATCGGTCTCAGTCATCTCAGGTAGTAAATCTTCGCCATCAGTTTGCGCTAGTATCTTTTCATTAGTACCTTCCAGTGACTTGAACTTGGCCTCTACTGCCTCAAGAATCGTGTCTAATTCCACCATGTCGACATCGCTACTTTATACATCTTCAATCTTTTTCATCTGTGCAGTAATGACGGCTTTCTGTGCCTCTCGTACCTGGAGTAGTTTCTGCTTCATTTCTGTTGATTTTCTTTGGTCACGGCACCAATATCTTAGATATAGTGGAATATAGCAATAACGACGCTGTTCCAGGTTCGATACCTTTTTAATAATGACGTTACATACAAAACATTGCAAGGATGTGACGTTGACGTTTACGTTACGTTAAAGCGCGCCAGTTCCCGACATATGTACCGAAAATGTAGGTGGACGCTAGTTCAAAAGCCGTCATTAAGATATTAGGAGTACAACATTCCTATTAGGTATCTAATACCTTAAAATGTTAATCGCGTACAGTTTATGCATTGCTTGAAGACAATTGATTTGCATTACAATTTCTCTGATAGTATTTACAGGGCAGTTTGAATATGGCGGCTTTCTTTTTGATTGTTGATGCGGCTATAATTAGCATTATGCGGAACTGTACTTCGCCAATTCGCCAAACTTAATGGGCCTTGTCCTTTGAATGTGGTTATTCTTACTTCGCACTTGTACGTTTCGCATTATTGTCGGTTACAGAAATAGATTATATATTTTTTAAGTGTAACTTAGTTTTAACTAAAGTCTTTTTTGTTCAATGTTAATGGATACGCATCATGTCAGACCTATTGTTTTAATGTTTAACATGTAAGTGACGTATTTTCACAGAAAAAAATCGATTTTTAAGAAAAACAAGTTAAATGTGATTGTGATTCCATAAAGTTTGTCATCATGTCCGTTTATTTTGTAGCTTGTATGACTATTTTAAATCTACATGCAGATAATGAAACAGTGAACTGATAGATTTACAAATATGCCAGGAAACGCTGTACATGACATTACCACATTATTTTATATTTTACAGATGCAGAAAATGATACTCTTATTGCAGTCTATGTCCTAGTTCCAGTCATTGTAGTTATTTTAGCCATTCTATTCATAATCTTATTGTTGAGGTAAGAGTTAGCATCATATTATCCCGGTTTAGAAGTGAAACGTCTATAAAATGCGTTTAAATCGAGTACTCGAATATGGTACTACTTTATCATGTTTTTTAGGAAGTAGGTCCATTCAGATTTCGTTGTGTTTATTTAGTTCTGAAATGTGTTACAAGTATTACATAAGAAATCAGTGAAATGCTTGACATTATTATGGGTGTTTTTGTTTATTCAGAAGAAGATTACCAAATTGCAAGAAAGTGTCCGAGAGTAAACACGAATCTCGCAAGAACCCCGTAATGACAGCTTCTAATAAAACATACACTGGAGTAGCTCTCGAAAGTCAAAACTACACAAACAACGCATATGAAGACGGATCCGCACAATTAAATGACGAATATGCAACGATTACTGATGAACAAAATGTAAACTCAAATAACCTTTATTATAATATTGCTGGCGCCGCAGGAACAAGTACGGAACATGATGCACATAACTATGACCACACGAATGAAACAGCAGCACACTTCGTAGATGAATCATATTCACATGTATCGGGAAATAAAAATGCCAAGACGTTTGAGCCTAGTTACAGTACGACACTGCATATGAACTCGGGAAAAGAGTCCGACTACGACCATGCACATGCAGGGGGAATTGATCCCGTTGCACTGGATAAGGATGACTATTCCCATCTTAATGATTTAAACATAAAACAAAAATGTCGTGCCTCTTTTGGTAGCGGCAATGACGATGAATTTAAATATTCATATGCAAATGAAAACAGCCGAAGAACAGGAAAGGAAGTTGAGAAATCTAAAGCTGGATATAAACAAGAAAGAAGTCTGAAATACGAGCTTCAGGATACAATTAACGACGACAGGCACTACTTCGTGTTGGAGGCAGAGGAAGTGAAGGACGATAATCATGGATCTGATAACCATGATTATTTTGTTCTTGAGGAAACTGAAAGCTAGAACTTCATCAGTAGAGCAGTTTTGTCATATATTTTGTCATGTAGATATTATAGTTAATCAGTATAGTTTTAAGTATATATTCTCCTAAAAATCTAAAACTTGTGACACCTGATTTAGATTTTGCATCCATATCATTATAGTGTGTGTGCTCAATTTACTAGCTCTGTGTGTATAGAATGAAAAGTAATGAGAGTATATCAAATTTATACAGTAAAATCATTTAATTTCGTGGGCATGAAATTTCGTGGCTTTGGTCAAAACGGCATTTTCGTGGGGATATGAATTCGTTGATTTCAACTTTTGAACATAAAATGAACGGGCATTTTACTTGTTCGTTGGGGTAAAATTTCGTGGATTGACTCAACCTAGAAAATCAACGCAAATTAGTCCCCCACGATTATTAATGATTTCACAGTATTATCTTGAAATATCGACTCTTAGATGTAATCAGAATTTTGTAAACTTTTAATATTAATTCTATCATTTCCATCCAGTTAACTGTACATAGCGATTCGGACGTTTTATCAACAAATCAGTATATTCCACTGTTTGCGATTGATTCTGGCATCACGTAGATATATTTTCATATTATGTATTGTCTGATTCTTTGTAAATTTCAGTGCCTTGATGTAAAGAGAGACACCACTAGATATATCATTTTGTTAGAAATTCAAAGAAGCAATTTCTTTTGTATGTAAATATAGAAAAAGTATATATAGTGATGTAGTGATGTAGTGAGTTCTAAACAGTATTGTTGTATGGAAATACGACTGTTGCATTAAGAATATATAGAAATTGTCTTAAAGACGTCCATCACTCATAAAAGTTCAAGTGTAATGTCGTCCAATTTAGTTTTACCTGGTTATAGCCTAAAGATAAAAATTATCGTATTCTAATGTTTATTAAAAGCCTCTCTGTTTCGCAAATTATCTTCCAGACAATGAAATTCATGTCTCTGAGGAGGATAACTATGAAACGTTTCTTTTCATATAAAGTACATTTACTAGCAAGTTTCATCCTGGTAAATTACTACATCTACTAACAAATAAACAAGTTTTATTTTGGTAAATTATTACATTTACTAACAAATAAACAAGTTTCATGTCGGTACATTATTTACTTTCAGTACTGTAGCTCCAATATGGTATCATGTTATATTCATAGATCCTACTTGTTACATACCCTGATATCCCGAAAATAAGCCGATCTCGAAAATAAGGAACATTTTCACTACAGGCAAAATGGGCTCAGAAATAAGCCGCTCTCATAAATAAGCCGTCGAGATTTGTTTGTATCAGTACTTGTATAAATGACTTTTTAGGACACCATATGAGATAGCAAAAGTTATCAACGTGTACATAGCTGATTTATTTCCACACGTAATAACAATAAAACATACTTTGGAATAAAACACTTAAACAATGCAAGTTGTGCTGATATTTATGGGTTATTATCTGTTAGCATCGGATTATTTTCATTAAGAAATTGTAATGAATTGTAATAAAACTGGTATGTATTTCAAGTTAAGTATTTATCGACGTCGATGTTTTCACTGATTAGCAATCTATATTACATCCTTATCTTCAGTACTTCGAAAATACTCGAAAATACGCAAGTTTTTAAACCGTTACTAATTATGTACTCAAAAGTTCACTGGACTCAAAAATAAGCCGGTCTCGATAATAAGCCATAAAATCCTTACGAAAAGTTAAAATAAGCCGCGGTATATTTTCGGGATTTGAGGGTGTATATTCAAATGTATCTAAATAGTTATGTACATCTTTATTTGCATCGCAAAATAAAATATGTAAACATCACAAACATTTGATGGTTATTTGCTTTTTAAATGATATTCTAATATACTTGTTTCTGTTAAAACACGCTTACGCTAAAATGACGTCACGTTAACGTGCGATGACGTCATATTTTTTGTTACGACCAAGAAAGAGCGCTACTATATTTTATCTATGGTTTTAGATTAAGGGCATATTCGAATTGAAATAATTTATGGCAATGCCGTGTTTTAACACTATTTATGCACTCGGGCGGTCATACGTCGTACAAATAATTTCACTCGGGCTGCGCCCTCGTGGAATTATTACGCCCGACTAATAACCATCCATCGTGCATAAATAGTGTTAAAGCACTCTTGTGCTATAAATTATTTCTTAAATATGTATAGCAGAATCCGAAACCTACAGTCTGAAAACATCATAATTTTTCAAATTGGACTAGAGTTCAAAACGTCCGTATTTCTATGCCCCCGAAGGGAGGCATATAGTTTTTGAAACGTCTGTCCGTCTGTCGGTCTGTCCGCAATTTTCGTGTCCGGTCCATATCTTTGTCATCGATGGATGGATTTTCAAATAACTTGGCATGAATGTGTACCACAGTAAGACAATGTGTCCCGCGCAAGGCACAGGTCCGTAGCTCAAAGGTCAAGGTCACACTTAGACATTAAATGATAGTGCATTGATGGGCGTGTCCGGTCCATATCTTTGTCATCGATGGATGGATTTTCAAATAACTTGGCATGAATGTGTACCACAGTAAGACGACGTGTCGCGCGCAAGACCCAGGTCCGTAGCTCAAAGGTCAAGGTCACACTTAGACATTAAAGGATAGTGCATTGATGGGCGTGTCCGGTCCATATCTTTGTCATCGATGGATGGATTTTCAAATAACTTGGCACGAATGTGTACCACAGTAAGACGACGTGTCGCGCGCAAGACCCAGGTCCGTAGCTCAAAGGTCAAGGTCACACTTAGACATTAAAGGATAGTGCATTAATGGGCGTGTCCGGTCCATATCTTTGTCATCGATGGATGGATTTTCAAATAACTTGGCATAAATGTGTCCCACAGTAAGACGACGTGTCGCGCGCAAGACCCAGGTCCGTAGCTCAAAGGTCAAGCTCACACTTAGACGTTAAAGGTAATTTTTCATGATAGTGCATTCACGGGCGTGTCCGGTCCATATCTTTGTCATTCATGTATGGATTTTAAAATAACTACGCATGAATGTGTGACACAGTTAGACGACGTGTCGCGCGCAAGACCCAGCTCCGTAGGTCAAAGGTCCTAAATTCTAACATCGGCCATAACTATTCATTCTAAGTGCCATCGGGGGCATGTGTCATCCTATGGAGACAGCTCTTGTTTCTTATTAGACCGGACAGTTCTTCCGATTCCTTAATGACAATAGCCATTCTGGATTACTTCCCTGGTGTACAGCCTTTCATCTTTAAACACCAGTAAACTTTTAAAAATGCGATAACATTTTTATGTCTGAAAAAGACATAAGTACAAACATTGAATTCCTCATTAAGAACATTTGATAATCCGATGGTCACAAACGTTGTTTTTATTGTTTGTTTTTTTATTTCGCGCCGGGTGCGAAAACATCTAATAGTAAATGAACTGACCTATAGATTATATAATATCAAGTGATCTTTACTTGTTTCTATTCAAAATCATTGGCATAAGCTAACTTCCTGGAAAACAATCTAGAGCCACCACGTTATGTTTTTAGAAATGATACGGCGAGCGGTCGACAAATTATCTCGAGTGTACGCACGTCATCTAATATCGACTTATCACGATTGTACGACATCTAATCTCAATGGTTTGATAACATATCTCGAACAAACGACATCTTATAATCTGATCTCTCCAGAAATTTATCTTGAGTGCATAACATCTTCAATCGCTTGACATCTTATCTGAAACATACGACATCTTTTCTCGAGCGCACGATACGTAATGTCGAGCGTTCGAGATAATTTAATTGAAAAAGATCAGAATAATTATGACCTAAACAAACCACCGCAAAAACGTGTTTCATGGTGATGATATCATAGCAAGGAAGGTTTTGATTCACATCTGTCTGATTAAGGAATAAAGCTCTTGCTTTGTTTAACAATATGAGATAACGAGTTTTGTGTAGTTGATTTTAGCTTGACCTTTGTCGAATATATTAAATACAAAATTTCCTTATTTCTTCAAGGAAGATTGTTATTAATTCAGTAGTTTCAAATGAAATATAACGATATTGCAAAAACAAGCACACACCATGTAATTTCATGGATTAACCCTTTTCATGCTGGACACAACTGATTCTGTCTTTTCGATTTGTGCAGTCTCGTCACTATTCGCATTTCAGTCAGTATCTTTTTGGTATGCACCCTTTTTAACAGTTTGTTTTCCTGTCCAAATTGAAAGATAGACAAGTTCATTAACAGAAATTTAGCAGGTTAAGGGTTAAATGTATATCTTCTGTTTATTTCTGAAACTCGGTCGTCACTGTGACACAAACGAAGATCAGGTTCATCAGTGGTATTTTCAGAAAGGATTGCTCTGACAGCAAGTAAAAAATAGCGTGGCAAGATCTGACGGTCAGCTTGTTGATATTTAATAGAGGTACATTCTTGTGATTCTACAGCTAAATTTTAGTGAGTGACCAACGGTTATATTAGTTTTCTACGTATTATCATACAGATGATACTTGAATGTTTTTGTATATGGTATAAAAGTAACGAAATGCTTTGTGTTATGTTATCAAAATGAAGTAATTCCGAGAATACAGGAACTTGCAGAGATCATTTCACAGTAAGGGGAAAAAACAAACGTCATTCCTTATTGGTGAGTTATCTGGAATTATCAGACATTTTAAGTTCCATAATAGTTATCATTTTACAATAGAATTGCAAAAACCATAACACAATAACGGGAAAATAGATCTATTCTTTACTCGCTAGTTTCAGAAAAGTTATCATGTTTATCAATATTTTGAAATAAGGTTGTAAACATAAAAACCCGTTAGGGGGAGTGAAAAAGGGTAGGAGAAACCTTATTTCTTACTTTTAAGTTCCAACAAAGTACCCATTCTGTCTACATTTTGAAATAATGTATTTATTATTACCTACTTTCTCACTAAATTGTACATAAAGGCATTGTAATTATTACGTTCATATTTAACTTCCTGTTTACAATTCGTATGGCAATTATGTCACAGCGTATTTGTTAACCTATTTATTTATTTATTCCTCTATATGTCTGATCACTAAATGCAATTGCTTTATCATTAGTATAGTGTATGCAAGTTTTAGACCACACAAACAATTATCTTTATATCAAAATAATATTGCAGAAGTAAACTCTCATTATATCCATATCTTCCTACTTCTCTGATCGGTATCAAGATTTGTTCACTACATTCCTTCAATGGTGTTTCATGATAATATTTTGAAAGGCAATTGGCATAGTGACTATTACATTTTCCGCTTCAGATGTTTTTTAAAATTGTATGAGCTTCAGATGTTATTCAAAATTGTATAAACTTCAGATGTTATTTAAAATTGTATGAACTTCAGATGTTATTCAAAATTGTATGAACTTCAGATGTTATTTAAAATTGTATGAATGTGAAGTTTTACTTCCGTTATTTGGGATACCAGATATTTAATTTAAATATATCATCGAGACTAAAATCTATAAATGCATAAGATATGGATGGATTTTTAACATATTATATGTTGTGCTATTTGTTTCACATCCCTAAAGGTATTTTTTTTCTATTTATGAAATTACATGTTTCTTTTTAACTTAAACAATTTCAACTAATTTTCCTGAATTTATAAAAAGAAAACAACTAAAACGGATGGACTCAAACAATATGTGAGATTATTTCTGACTGAATGTTTGTCGACACAAGGTAACATTTCAATTGCAAATGGTAGATATTTTTAGACATTAGCTTTTCTTTTATTTGAATGAATTAAATATTACAATACCTTAACGAATAACAAATTGCTAAGGAAAATAAAAAGAATATAATTATCATTTACAATATCTTTAATTATTGGATTTAATATTGGAAATATGTGGAATCAGTAAGATAAATGATAAGATCAATCATACTGACCACACATATTGCTGTCGAATGCCACTAGCAAATCCTATAGTTAATTTTTATGGACCACTTATTTACAGCCCAGATTGACATGAACATCTTCTGCACCTCTACAGATATATACGTGGCATCAATGCTAAAATCTGATGGGAAGTAAAACAAGAGAAAGAAATTTCAATTTTATAAAACACTTTTATCTTATTAAACTAACAATACACACGTGCCCGAAAAATATCAGATATTTATGGTGTTTGGTTTAATTTTACTGATTAAATAAATACATGTTTGACACACTTCAATAGTATGAAATTTTGGTGGTTAAAGTATTTGCTTTATGGACGTGTAATTAAAGTGTCTACTTGAAAATTCTGACAAACTACTTGATTTCAAAGTAAACATTTCCAAACAGCAACCTTATAATTCATCAAATCCATCCTTAAATATGACACGAAATTTCGTAACGTGATTTATTAGAAACTTTCACCTTGACTTATACATATTAGACTTAAATATGTATAAAGAAACTCATTGACAATAAAAACACCCATCAATATCAAAATAATGAAAACGGTCATCCCAGTGAAGGTGATTTTACCTCTGTATGTATATACACTTACTACCAAAAATGGCAAAATAAATTTTAACGTGCAACCCCATCGGAATAAAAACAAAATTTAATTAATATCGTGTTTCCTCTGTATAGAATGATTGGCAATGTAAGTGAACTGAGGCAAGCACGTGATAACGAAACAACTCCTTATGTTTTAAAAGAGAACACAGATGAGAAAAAGCAGACTCCATGAACACGAACAGTCAAATGTTTTAGACAGAAAAAAAAACACCATTTAGTAGAAGATACTTCAAGAATAGCATGAATATCATTTAGTATATTCAAACACCATGCTGATACAAAGTGTCTTCAACTAATAGCTGTCTATTATATAGTGTGTTTCAACTTCTTACAAAATATGTCAACCGCGCGCGATGAATGTTTTTGTACACTTTAACGTACATAAAAGTTCACATGTATATATCGTGATTCTGCTTAGAACGGCCACAGACTAGGTCAAACGTTAGACTCTAAATAACGACTATTTGGCTTACTGTACTGCTATAATCAAAGTAACAGGTAGTTTAGTACTCTAATCATAGGAAAAGGCATGAGTTGTTTGATAAATCTTATTAGCGACCGCTTTAAACAGATGAGTCTGTAGTTTTGACTGGAACTCGCTATATAAATAATATGCGGTATAAATCCGCCCTTAACGATATCTTAACCAAAAACTTCCGAGTAATCGGTCGATGCCAAATAGCAAGGTCTGATAATCAACATTCGCTTGAATCATGTCTAAAGCAATCCTTTCATTTTAAATGGTTTATTTGATTTCCTCTGAAAAATTAGATAAAATATGTATTTTGTAAAACGTTAACTTTCATATAAACGTTTTGACCTTATTTATAATGTCTATACGGTAATATGATCATTTGTTTACATCCACAGGCAATAATTTTTAAAATCGTAGGTACGTATTTATCTCTTATGTCCGTGTATGACACCTGTTTAACAAAAACTGTTTTGTTAAATACTTGTTGATGAAACATTTCATTTAAATCACAGTTTTTTTCAGTAAATATTGTTATATATGAAGTGAAGCATACTTTATCATTATATCTAAATTTCGTCTCTTTCTTAATTTGGTGCAATTGAAACTGCGAATCATATTATGTTTGTCTGACATACGGATAGGGACTTTAATATGAACGTCTGGCAAATCCGTGAATTGCACAAACTCTAAAATAACATCCAATCCTTATATGTACATTTTAAAAGAAGTTTGCTGTAAAAAAGTGGTATCTTTCCATGATAACTGGAAAATAATGATAGATGTATAGATGTCAGACTATCGACATTTCAAACTTGTAGATAGAATAATCAAAAAGACCCGTCCACGTTTTATTGAAAATATATGCTGGTATAATTCTCAGTTTTAATTTGAAAATCGATTTAACCCTATAAAAATCAATACTTTGACTCGATTTTGATTGTCTGAAAATAAGGTGTAGCTACAACTGAATTATAAAAAAAATGCCACCGCTTATTTATGTCCGACTCTGTGGAAAGATGCACAATTGTTGTAGATACATTAATAAATTAAAGGTTTATTTCTTTTTATAAAATGTACAAAATATATAAAATGTGAATATTCATTGTTGATAATTCTTCCCCTTTCCACAATAACTGATATAGAACCTCGGTTTGTTTTCAATTCAGAGTACTTTGCCTGATTTGTTATGTTAAGCACCACGATAAAGGAATCATTGTCTGTCGATGTTCTTGTTGTATTACAACTCTAAATCTATTCACGACAAGTTTTTACACATTGCTGAAAAGTTTAGCCCAAATGTATTTTATGTATCATCTACATATTTCATACCAAATGTATAACTGTCAAATCTGTGGACTCGGGATAAATCTGCATACTCTTTTCAGTTCTATCGAGTGCTGAATGCACTTTCAAAGACGGATTTTGTAACTGGGAGAACACTGGAACAGACGACTGGATAAGAACACAAGGTGATAGCAGGGATGACAGTTTATCGTCTCCCCGTACCAAGACAGGTCAACCTTTTTATGATATTAAAAAGGCTAACTGATTTAAAACAACTTTTTTGATGACAAATCAAATTGAATTCATAACTCGAAATACAGCACCTTCACATACTCTTTTTGTACTCTGTATAAGGCTATATCTCACTTAAAATCATAAATTAAATCGGTTAATAATTATAATAATTATTGTATTAAACAAAGTAACATGGACAGTAAAAGCAGAAAACTTTCGTTTAATATTTACAGATGGCTTTTTCATTGCAATAACTAACAATCAAACAGAAAGTGCAACAAGTACAGTAATTGCGAATGTCACCAGTCCACCATATTCAAAAGGACTTTCATGCATTCGATTATGGCATTCACTTAAAAGTGGTAGGCGAAACAACATTACAATTATCCTTTCGAAGATATTTTCCAAAGTGAGTACAGTCGTATTTTTGTGAATTTGCTTCCTTCAAAATCTGTATATGTTTCCTTATGTGTAACAACTTCTGGAAGTATCAAGATTGATACATTATACAGTTTTGGTAAGGACAAACATTATGGAACAGATTAAGTTCATCACAAATACTAAAGATATGTGTGAGTTTGAATTATTCTATCCCTTGAATTATAGTGTTTGTGTTTTTACAAGTTTATTTTAGACATTGCTTTTAGTTTCGCGTTTCTTTCAAATTCATTGTGTTCCTCTTACCAACTCACCCCTACTTTTCTACATACATGTATATTCGGATATGCCCTTTCTACTTTTCTCCGAGACAAATTGAAATTTACCCGACAGCATGAAATCAATTTGCTTTTGTGTGTGAAGACATCGTTTTGAACATATATATATATATATACAAATCACACGGGGAATAAGAGACTGCATTATTTGAATATGTACGGGTTTACATGTTAGATTGCATTCTTTATCTTTAAAAGCGTTTAGCTGTCAAAATTCATAATATAATTGTACTGACATTAATCTATTGTACAAAGGTAAACTGTGCTTGCAGAACCTCGATAGGTATGTGTTTGTAAAACCTAGCATTAAACGTACATTATAACATCTAACAAGTCTTTCCCTAAACATAATTGGACATTTGGTAATTTGCCACACCTAATTATTCTACTCTTATATACATGCTGCAATCTAACAAGTTTTGATAGTATATAAGGATATTTCCTGTATATTTCAAATTGAATATTTAGTGGCATTTGGTTTTAAATTTTAGTGTATCACCAGTCTCACACAGGCTATACAAACTATATGCGTTTGTTTGTTTTAGCCAATTATAGTTTTGATTTCAGATTAAGATTATCGGAAATCTTGACATCGACAGTTTGGGGTATGTACCAGTTGATGATATTGTTATAACATTTGGCAGACTATGCTCAGCAGGTTCGAATATAAAACATTGTCTGCATTTATTCAGACTTATTTAATTACAAACGTAACTTTGTATACATTTTGTGTTTTCATCTGAAAAACATTGCTATACATGCTAAAGCTACTTCATATCTTAACATCTTGAGCAATTTCGCAGTTTCGAAATATCTATCTATTTCGTTAGACTGAAGTGTATTGTGATATTTACGAATAAGCAATTATATACTCTATCCAATCGGCTCCTTGAAGTTACGTAACACAGGAAAGTTTGTATCATAATGATAAGGAACTGGAACTTAAGTGTATTACACTGATAATTCAGATTGTGACTTTGAAAGTGGATTCTGTGCTTGGGAGCAAAAAAAAAGGATCTGAAGATGACTTCAACTGGAAACGAATAAGTGATCATACTTCTGGAGGTAGCATATATGTCAAATAGTAGAATACTAAAATACAACTATTCAAACATATACTACAATAAGAATATTTGAATAACTTTTATCTCGTGTAGTGCTTACTATGATTACGTGTTCAGTGCTTTATGTAAACACTTTGTATTATATGGGCTGGTTGTTTTCTTTACAAGTGCACTGCTTTTTAAGACTGTTAATAGTTAGCATAATATATTTATTTATATGTAACATCATTTTTTTTATAATTTCCAGATGGATATTACATATACATTGAATCAAATAAGGAAATGGAAAATAACACTGCTAGACCTGACGGCAATGGACAAAAATGTTTCTCATTTTTGTTCTACATGTATGGGGATGATGTCAACTATCTTCACATATTTGTTACAACGCACGCCGATGGTGAACAACGTGTATAATCTGCACACAAAAGCAAGGGAAAGCAATGGGTAGAAGCACAAATCGAGATCATTGATAAGGCTTATCAGGTACAGGATTGACTTACTTCAGTTTTATCAAAAAGTAGATAATCATTTGTTTAGTTAAATGTGTGTTTCTGCCACATAATGCCACTAAACGAATGTCAATCATTGTGAAATGATAGATAATTTATTTTAAACAGGATTTGAAAACAAATAACACAATATAAATAGAAATAATGGAAATCCACATGTCTCCCTACACGGCATAAATGAAAATGTCGCAGGCTAAGTACAATTAACGTATATTTCAGATCATACTTGAAGGTGTAATAGGTACTAGTGATTTAGGAGACATAGCCGTTGATGATATAACGATAAGACCTGGTATTTGTAAACCAAGTACATTGTAAGACCAGTGATCCAGAAGATCGCATCAGTTATACGTGCCCTGTGTAGAATGTATTATTACATTAATTAATTGTTATGGCCTAGTATTACATTAGCACCGATTTGTACGAGGATTGTTCAAATATGAATGCATCTAAGCATATACAATGTATTCTTGATAGATTTCAATGACAATTTTATTTGATCGAAGTATTCACCTCCAACAGATATGCAAACTTTCAGTCTTCTAATCTAATCCTTGAAGGCATTTTCATAGTCTTTTCTAGGTAAACTATGTTGGCACTTGAATATTGCAGAACCGAGGTGTTTGCGCTGCATAAATTTTCGACCAGAAATAGGTACAGCAACCTGAATGGCAGGACCCTGAGTTGTGAAGAATATGGCATACATTACCTTCTTGACACTCATGGTCCGCTTTGCAATGCATGGTCTTTTGCCAGACTTTGTTGCCCATGTCTCGTCGCCAGTGACGACATTTGCGAAAGATCGTGCATTGTAATTTGGAAACTGTTTAAGCAACAATTTTGCGCATTGCACGCGTGCCTTTTTCTGCTCATCTGTCAACAGATGGTGAATCCATCTAGCACAGATCTTTCTAATTTTCGAATCAAGTTTCAGAATTGTATGAGCTGCTCCTAATGAGATGCCAACCACACTAGCTATTTGCCTAGCGGTGTATCTTGCATCAGTAGCAACTATTTCTTTCACTCTAGCAACCATCTTAGCAGACGTTGCTGTTTTCGGCCGACGGCTATCTGATGCATCTTCTGGTGAAACTAACCCAAATTTAAATTTCTTAAACCAACGAATAACTGTCGAAAAAACATTTCATTATGCCCATAAAAGAACATATTTCATCAAAAACGTCTTTACACCCTATGCCAAGAATACATCGATTCTTAATATAGGACCGTATTTCAACGGCGTACGCTGACCTTTTTCCAACCATTTTTGTATTAGTATACACCAGTAGGCAACGTTTAGCGAGCGATAGACAAAGCTAAAGTCGGATTTTAATGGGCGTGGTATCAATGTAAATCTAACATGTTTATCTACCCAATAATCTTAATTTCCTCGTGATTTTCGCATTATTGAGCGAGATAACGTTCTAGATGCATTCATATTTGAACAATCCTCGTAGTATCCTCCATGTGAAGAAGACATCAAACATGGTCTCGGAAGGTCGATTGTTTTGCTAAGATGCCTGTGTATGTCTTAATTCGAAGCACCAGCTGGGTCTTCCTCCACCATCAAAGACCAGTAAAGTCGCCATATAGCCTGAATTGTATAGGTGTGACCCTAAACAATTGGAAACAAAAGAGTATATATAGATCTATGTATGGTTGATTTCTATCTAAAAACAACTTTTTTTAGATTAATGAGTATAAATGTTTTAAATGGTGTTTTTTTTTTAATCCTTCAAAATACATTCATTTTTCCAAAATAACACATTTAAGGTCGATCAGTTAACGTTTTAAACAATCTTTGCATTATTTAATAGGTACACATGTATACCCTTTAAACAATTGTAAATAGTAGATCCATGTTCCAACCATAATTCTCAATCTTCCAATTTTCTCTTTTCGTGGGTTTTCATCATTATGTTTGAAAATACTGCTTTGTTCATTTTAGGTGAAAAAGGAGGCTCTCTTATTGTTGTTTATATTTTGGTTCAACAATCATTACAGTTGTAGTGGTCAGTAGTGTGGCAATATTTATATGGAGGTATGATAAATGTTCGTACAGCTTTGCAATAAACGCGCTCTTTATAAGCTTACAGTTTGATGGAACATGAATATAAGATATCTTATATCAAAGGTATTTATGGATGATATTAAGAATTGAAAATAGTAACAATTTTTATATTACTTTGCTGGACAAAAATGAGTACTAAACGCTGACTATTAAATTTAGGTTTTTGACAGGCAAGTTCAAGTTGTTTAATGTCATTTTATTTTGAACGTTAAGTGCACATAAATTTGTATTTCTCCTGTAAAAGAAAAGATATTCGAGCAAAAGAACATCATCCGATGCTCCACGTGAAATATCGTCAGAAACTACAGGTTATGTCAATTCTTCAGGAACCAATGAAACGTACACAGGTCGTATCGTTGAAAATCAAAACAATAATATGCACTCTAAGGCAAGTAAAACAGCATCTGATGAAAGTGAATATGCGGTAATTACTGACGACAATATTCATCCACATGACTCTAACAAAACGGAATACAGCATTATTGATATGAACCAGAAAATTAAGCAAGACAATGATCACGTTTATGATCGTCTGAAACATGCCTTATAACATACTCGTTTCTATTCCCGTTAAGTTACAATGGAACCGGAAACGTCAACATTTTACCATACACTGACGCCTAAATTTCATATCGGGTGCGTGATGTAATTTAATGTGTGTCATTGCATTAATTCCTTGTAGTTAGTCAGTGCTTTTTAACAAAGCCATATTATTGACATTACATTTATACGTGTAGATACGTATGTGATAAACAGCTTACTGTTTTTTCATCGGGAAATTTGCACTCATTCTTTAGCTGAAGAATATTGTTGTTTGCTGCACCTAGAAATGAAGCTCAGAGAGGAGGCTTCATACTTGCTGTTTAGAGTTGGACGGAAAGACATACACATATAACGACACATACGTGAACAAATGATAGAGAGCTTGAGATTTCAACCTTTGCCTTCCCCTTCAACGTCTCTTGCGAAGTTAACGAATGAAGTTGCAATTGAAGTTCGATTAAAATTCCTTGAGATTTCAAACTTTAGAATGAACCTTACTTCTTTTAATCCGCCCATTCAGTTTATCCTAAATTATGATCGTTTTTTTTTTTTTTCGTGCATTTTGATATCAATTGTCCGAAAGGGCAGGACTTAACAAGAGGTTTTAAAAAAGAAAATCAAATAAAAACATTTCAATTAATATAATCATCGCATGAATATTAGTGCGATTACGATAAAAAGAAAACGAAACAATGTAAACAATGTAAAAACTCGTTGGTATTGCTCCGAACATTTAGGTTTTATATAAAATGATGTCAGTCTACAATGCATATGCACGTATTTGTTTAAATATACTATTTCATAAGTAAAGCATGTGCAGATCCAGGAATTTTGGTCAGAGGGACGCCAACTTTAAAGTGGGGGTCACCCATTTCAGGAGAGGTGAGTGGTTGGTCACACCGAGTTTCAAGACCGATTTTCTTTGTAAAATGTAAGAATCAAAAGGGGGAATTGACCCACACTGCCCCTCTGCCAGGCTCTGGGTCCGTGCATGTAAAGAATGGAGTTATCCCATACGGCTAACAAGAAGCTTCTCGGATCTTGATATCATAGATCTGAAATTGTCTGATTTTTCCGTCTTACTAGTACCATTTTATATTTATAATTAAAACGCGATTGTCGTATTAAGTGTCCGACAGAAACGGATTGATTTTATTTGGAAGTGAACATACAACGTTCAACCAAATGATAATCGCGCGATATTATTCATTTTTCAAGTAAGATGACTGTCATGCCATGTGCCTCCATCCAGATTTCAGTCTTTGATGCCGAGTATGTGGACAGAGCAGATGTAAAAAGACTGAAGTTTTGACTTTCGTGATATCACATCTTCGGACGTTCAAAACTTCACTTCATACGACAAAAAGGTCCATCTGGTATAATCGATACCGCCTGGGGACACAAATATGCCGTAGAAGTTAAAGTCTGAACAAAATCTCAAAGTTTCTAAAATCGGTTGATAACTTCATACTTCCAGGTTCAATTCAAAGTATTTAGTTAAAATCATTAGCCATACAAAACTTCATTATTCTTATACTTATTGATAGTATTTCACATAAAATTTAGTCTTATTATACTTATGGATAATAAAATAACTTAATAAGCAGATATCCTGAAACTAAGCTTTTTATTTCACATAGTAATAAAGAGAAGTCTAAGGCTTACTTGATATTACATGGAAAACTTTAGTAGCAACGTCTGATATAAATGAATACACGGATATCGGTGACGTCTTACCCCAAATATACACGAGAGACGTTGGAGGGGAAGGCGAAGGTTGAAATCTCAAACTTTCTAATAATAAAATGTGTCAACATCCTGACAAACTAGACATATTGTCTGTATTAATATATATTAGAGTTACAATCTAACGTATTTCAAATTTTCTCAGCAAATATCAAAAAAGCGGAAATTACTTAATGTTGCCAACACAATATATAAGATTATTTTTTCAATAAGAAGTACAACGTAATGTTTCATCGAGGGCATAGAAATAAAATATTTCATCTAACACAGCATTCGTGCCAGATGGCTACATTGGATGCTTTAAAGATTACCACAACAGAGTTCTTAACGAGAGGAAAACAGACTTCGACCCTAACAACGGAAAGAGATGTAAAAATTTTTGTAGAGGGCATGGATATAGATATGCTAGAACTGAGGTGACCTCTCATGATATTCCTTTGTAAACGTATATAGTTTTGATATAATTCTGGCTACAATAAGTTTACACATACATTTGTATCTAACTTTTAAATCAGAAAATTATTGATAAATATAGAAGAACCATGTATTAACATGCCGAAACACTATGATGAGGTTATGCGCTTGCGGAATACTTTGACGAGGGCGTGACCAGAGTGAATTATATACGCGGCATAAACCGAGTCGTTTTGTTGAAATATATTGAAAGATGGGTCTGCTAAAAAAAAAATATTTCTATTCTAATATGCCTTTCACGTAAACAGGTTAACTGAAGAAATAAGCACTATTTCATGATGCAAAAATGGCGCCAGATATGGTAGACAGACGTGACATCAACACGTACCTGTGCTTTAACAGTGTTAAAATACGGGAAGTAACATGTCCAGCAGATAATCTTAGGAGTGCGTAGACGTCTGCTGATTCATTATTCACGCCTAATAACCCATACAGTGTTTGCGTATTAAGTTTAACACCAATCTGTTACATCATTTTAGTTCTTAAACGTCTTTTGAAAAAAAAATAGTTGATCAAATATATATTTAGTAGCACTCTTTCCGGGCGCCTGTATGGCGACAAATGACACGTGAAAAAGACGTCAGATGTCTGTGTTTTAACGGAAATACACATGGATTTTTCATATCAGTACACGTCACAAACAAGACTATATTTTGAAAAACTCATTCTAAATTTCAGACCGGAACAGAATGTTTTTGTGGAAATGAGATTAGGTTTAAAATTCCAGCTAGTAACTGTGATTACAAATGTAAACCCTCGGACTTCTGCGGTGGCGACTGGCGGAAATTTTTTATTTGACACTTGGTGTAGGTATATTACAATGCGCGTTGTATGTAGCCTTGATATCGTAACAGAGAGAAAACGTTTAAGAAAGTGATATTTAAAAAAAAAAGCGAAAACAGGTTTTCTATATAATATAGCATTCGATGCTGATTGCTGAATTTGTTAGTCATATTATTTCTAAAGCGTCTCTGAACTATTGAGTTTGTACTTTTGAGGGCTTCGTGGCAAAACGTCACATGACCAGGTCACATAGAAGACCATTTCGGCAATGTACACATTATAATTTTAATGATTTATGATATCCTTATTGTTATGGTACATATGTCTGTAGTTTATGTTATACACATTAAAAACTATCAAATTTCAACATCTAGGTTAATGTTTACAATGGTTTTATATATTATTGGTTGGGTTTAACGTCGCACCGACACATTTTAGGTCATATGGCGACTTTCCAGCTTTGATGGTGGAGGAAGACCCCAGGTGCCCCTCCGTGCATTATTTCATCACGAGCGGGCACCTGGGTAGAACCACCGACCTTTCGTAAGCCAGCTGGATGGATTCCTCACATGAAGAATTCAACGCCCCGAGTGAGGCTCGAACCCACATCGATGAGGGACAAGTGATTTGAAGTCAGCGACCATAACCACTCGGCCACGGAGGCCCCTACAATGGTTTTGGTAAGACCATAACAAGGAGAATATAATTTTCTATTTCTCAGAATGTTTTGATGACCTTTAGACTCTTTGTTTAACTTGATTTTTAACATACAATAAAGAAAAAAAAATAATTATATTTACACTGTTGCAATTTGTCAAAGAAGATATTAAGCTTACTGTATTTCTAACAAATTTATCTTTTTGAGATTTTACAGAGGCTTATGATTCAAATTGGAGAAATGTCGAATACAATGGAAACCAATGACAAAAGGATAGTTGTCCATCCTGCTTCATATTTTAGGTGATCATATCTCATAGGGCATGATGGTGTTGTTCTGAATTTAATTGTTTTACATCTTCTTAGATAAAATATACCATACTAAAATCGTTCGATTTAATTCAATCGAGTACACCCCTTGTAAGATTCAGTGTAACAATTACACCCAAATATGCCTTATTAAATATTCGTACATCTTTTCCATCCTATAACCCTATACTTGACAAAATAAATTACCGTTATCCTTGTCTACCCCGGTCCCCGACCTGAATTGTACTAACCTTTAACCCATGTCTTTGTATTGCAATAATCGAGAGCAAGTGTAAATGCTTCGTTACACTTGAATTCTTGATGTAAATGCATCTATGAATAATAAATGTTTTCTAAGATATTACTTTGTATCAGTGATTGTTCTGGGAAACAAATATTAAGTGATCCCAGGTGTGTAGCACCCAAGAACGAACCCACATCTACCAGCAAAATATACTACTCAACTTTTGCTAAGCACCACAGTCTTTGAGGGGTATATTTTCAAGAATAGTTGCATTACGGGTATATGCTTGTATATGCCTGACCGATACAACAGCTTAGTTCTGTACCGGGGGTTATCTCAAAACCTTGTTTAACCGTCTGGTGAAAGAACTGTAAACAAATCTTGTAAATTATGTGTATAATATAGTATGAAACCTTTGGTGCTTAGTAAAAGTTGAGCAGTATATAAATATTTGACAGAAGGGTTGAGTTAGCCCTCAGGCACGACAAGGAAAGCCCTTCGTCACATATCTTATATCAAAGTTTACCTATTAAGTAAAGCGATGAAGAAAATCATGGTATATGATTGATTAACTAGCTCTGAAAGCTGACTTAGTTAAAAATAACAACACGTGTGTTCATTTCGTGCGGAATTATTCCACAATAAATGTATTCGTGAATGTTAATCATATGGCATTCTACGACTATTCTATCGATTTTCATTGATACCGTCTGTTATTTCTTTTTGTCTTCTCAGATATCAGCCGTTTTGAAATCAGTGAAATTGGGCAGAGTATCTACATTTTCGTTTAAATGGGCTAACCTCAGTAATCATATATCATTTTTATCAACAGATTGTGCCAACAAACCATGTCTGCGTGGAGATATTTACAAACGTTTACAGATGTTTATGCACTGACGAATGGACAGGAACATATTGCGAAAACTATAATATCGACATTTACTCTCATTTATTCATGACACGTAATTTCATTTTTCACATATATATGATATATATGATATGCAATAATAAGTGAACCTCCGGAATATATAGCACTTCGTATGTTTTCCCTAACACAGGACGTGTCATGCGCAAATCCTGGACTCCTGACTCAAAGGTCAAGGTCACAATTGGAGGTCAAAGGTTAATAGGTTTTTCTGTCCGGTCATGCTCACCATGATGAGATGATGTGTCATTAGAAACACCAAGAACCCTAGTTTAAAGGTCAAGGCCACACTTTGAGATCAAAGATCAGTGGGACTGTTTCTTTTCCGGTCTATAACTTTGTCATGCAAAACAGGATTTAAGTATCAGTTTGCACAAATATTCCTCTGGATGAGGCAATGTGGCGTGCGCAAAACCTGAATCCTTAGCTGCAAAGTCAAGGTCACACTTGGAACTGCTCAACAATACTTAAAAAATTTTAATATTACTTGGCACAAATGTTCGCCACTATAAGACAGAGTGTCATGCGCAAGAACCTGGTCCGTAGGTCTAAGGTCAAGGTCACACGTGGAGACAAATGTCAGATACAAGAATGACTTTGTTCGGGGCATTTCTTCTTCATGCATAGAGGGATTTTGATGTAACTCTGCACAAATGTTCACCACCGACCGTGAGGCACCCTTGCTTTTAGAATTACGTTCCTTTGGTGTTACTATAAATAGATCATATTGTAACTTATTTATTACTGGTCGTAGTGAAAAATCAAGAAAATGCCATATGAAAACAAATGTAGGTTTATATACATGTAATATATAAATTTTAATCCGAGTGTTTTGTTATAACATATTATATATATAGTACAATATTGTTTATACATCATTGACATATATCAGTTCATTATGTTATACTGCAGTAGAGAAAATTAGCAGCCTTCCAATAGGGGACTTTGTATTGCATGACAATACTTCATTTACTTGTTTATTTAGGGTCATACGCCTCATAACAGAATGTTTCTCTTATATAATAATTGCGTAGTTATATGCTATTATACGATAGGGGTTATATCACGTACTGGTGACTTTCTATGCCACTACTTATTTAGAAAGGCATATCAACGGCCGATTTATCTAAGCACAATTATCTAAGACATTATAGAATTAAAATGCTAAACGTTATATCCGGATAGTACTTAATTTCCAAATTCTTATTTCGTTTTTTACTGCATAAGTCTATAAGAAAAGAAGGCTATGCTTTTCATAAATAAAGGGTTTCAGTTTCTGATATTAACATTTTTACTACTTACAGATTCAGGAAATAATGGCATGATTGCCGTGTACGTTCTGGTTCCAGTTATTGTAATAACTTTAGCCATCCTTTTTGCAGTTTTTATCTCAGGGTAAGTTGGTCAGTAATGATAAATAAGTTTCAATGCAACGAAATGATAGAATTAATTTGTTTCTCTAAACGAAGGCTTTTTGTTACAGTGTTACTTTTTTTATATTTACAAAGAATATTCATCATACGAGGGATGTTCGAAATGAATTGCTTATTTCTATCTGGAGACTTCAAATTTCAAGTTAGCCCAAAAGGGCTCATTTCATGCCCTCGAAGTACTCCCCGTGGCTAGAAATGCAAAGTTTAAGCCGATGTATCCACTTCTTGAAGGCGTCACGGTACGCTGATTTGGGCACAGTAATAAGGTACTGATGAATGGCAGATCCAAGTGCCTGTCGGGACTGGTATTTCCGCCCAGCAAGGAATGATTTCAATTTCGGAAACAAAAAGAAATCACATGGGGCAAGGTCTGGGGAATACGGGGGGTGAGGCAAAACAGTTACTTCTTCTTTCTTCAAAAACGCCGTAACTATTGCGGAGGTACGAGCGGGGGCATTGTCATGTAGAAGACGGACATGTTTAAAACCAGTGGCAGGGCGTCATTCTGATAATACTTTTTCAGTTTCTTCAGTACTACGTCTTTGCAGTACTTTCCGGTGATGCTTTTGCCCTTTTTCACCGGCACTTTTATTGCAACTCCTTCACCAGAGAAGAAGATTGCATACAAAACCTTCTTTGCACTCAAAGAACGTTTAGCAATTATTGGGCGTTTGCTGTGTTTAGTGGCCCAGATCTTATTGCTAACCTTTCTGACGGGCTCAGAATAATGGACCCAGGTTTCATCACCTGTGACGACATTGGCAAACTGCTTTTTGTCATATTTTGGAAACATTTGAAGCAGCTTTTTGGCAACTTTAACCCGTTGCCTCTTTTGCTCATCAGTCAACAGATGTGGCACCCATCTAGCAGAAATCTTTCTGACTTTCAAATGCTTCTTCAAAATAAGGTGAACCGTTGAAAGTGATATGCCTACCTTTCGTGCAATATCACGAACTGTAAATCTGGCATCTCCTTCAATGATTTCCTTTATTTTGGAAACGATTTCCTTACGAGATGCAGATTTTGGCCTACCTGATTTCGGTGCATTTTTGATGGACTCTACACCAGACTCAAATTTCTTTTTCCACCGCCGAACTGTGTCATAAGACACACAAGAAGGTCCATAAGCAGTAGAAAGTTCAGTCATCAGCTGCTTCAAAGAACAACCAAGTTTTGAGCGAGCTTTGATGTAAGCCCGTATTTCAAATTTCTTGTCGACGCTTTTACCAACCATTTTTACTACAGTGGTCAATGATTGCGTGTATTCAAATGGAAAATTTTATGTCTTACACTTAGTCTAACATGTACATTTATACACCGTTGTGTAGGTATCGAATAACCCTATACAGGTAGGTATTGGTTTTTATCGTGCCCCACGTGGATATCGAGCTAGAGGACAATAAGCAATTCATATCGAACACTCCTCGTATTACCTGTATTTATTTCGACCATAGAAACTAAAATGGCGTGGAAGTGTTGTTATGCATCTGCAGACAAATCGCAGTGCAACTTTAGTACATATTGCATTGTATATTGTATTGATTTATGTTTTATAGATAAATATATTGCGCTGATAATTATCATTAGCAGACATAATTAACACTGCCGAAAAAAATAACTCATATAGTTACTTACATTGATCCCCATTAAGAAGAAGATAATGGTTTTATTGTAATGCTGGAATTTTATATAATACAGAAAAAGTCCATCGAAGTGCGTGCGCACGTTAAATGTTGAACAGGAATCGAACCAGAACGCTTCTAAGTATTAAGAAAACACGAAACATAATACACAGCGGGGTACAAAGAGATCGCAGCAATCAGACAATGAATATAAAGGTACCAGAGATGGTCAACGTATAAAGACAGAATTTTCAGGTGTCGCATATTACAATACTGTTGGCGATAGGAAGGGCTTCGAACGTAACTACGAGAATGTGAAAAATTCAGAGATGTCTATAGGGGATGAATCACAAAACCAAACTGGAGCCCAGTACGAGTCCAGTTCTATTACCGCTTCGTTTCAGGGTTATGAATCACGACGAAAAGACACTCAAACGAAAGACAATAGTTATGACTGCTTGCATATTAAGGAATGATTTGAATGGAATTTAGTTAACAATGTAACATACCATTTTAAATGCATACTTGCATAAACGTCTGTTCAAGATCCGGTAAATTAGTGTGACTGAAGCTGTGAATTAAAATTGTTAATACAAAACCCTGTTTTCATACAGCTTAACATTATTGATATCGGTACCATTTTACCTGATGAAACATAAAATTAAATCGTAAATGCGTTTGAGCTTTTAAAAGGTATTAACTTACACCTTATTCTGAACAATGGTTCAAATTTATACAAAAAATAATGAAAAAAATGTAAGATAAGGGTTGATCTATTGTAGAAAAATATGAAGGAAACGGTCACATCTACAACTAGACAAACCGCTTGGTTATTATATTATTATAGTTAGCAAACAACTTTTAGCTCACAAGAGCACATCATGCCGAGCGAGAGTTATTGTATACACTTACCTTGCGTCGTCCGTTCGTCATCACTCCGTCGTCTATCTGCATGAACTTGTATGTTTTACACGGAGGAGAATGACCAGACTACTCCTTGATGTTTTTGGGTGGTTCAATCTCACTGTCGTTCAAGCAGCTAAACTTGCTTAGTTATTCATTGGTCAGCCAGAGGTAAAAATTAAAAAAATCTTCAAAAAAAAAAAAAAAAACCCAAAACATTGATCTGATTTTAGAATTATGTCACATCAATGTACCAAAGTTGATCGGATAATATCGATTTAACATACACTAGGTAACAAGGAGCCGTAGTCACATTTCCTTATTTGTATATAAAGCAAACATTAAAACCTTCTTGTCAGAAACTGATGGCCCATTTAGAATATTTTCAAATAAATGATACTTGGATGACTCTCTCTCTCTCTCTTTCTCTCTCTCTCCCCCTTACTCTCCCTCCCTCTCTCTCTCTGTCTGTCTGTCTGTCTGTCTGTCTGTCTGTCGGTCGGTCGGTCTCTCTCTCTCTCTCTCTCTCTCTCTCTCTCTCTCAAAAGACGAAAAGTCAATAATGTTTCTTGGGTGACCTACAACTAATATTGTTGACATTATTCTGATTCAAGGAACATGGCCGCCAGAGCTTAAAGGCGCTCGCGATAGTGTCTTCGGACGGGTCGATATTTACCCCAACACCGTGCCGATTAAGTTGTGTTTCTAATCAATGTAGCTCCTTGCAGAGTTAGATCGATCTTTTGCGCATGCCCGGAAGTGATTATCTAATCTCGCGTACGGCAAAAATGCGCACATTTTTGTATGTTCGCATGCATTTAATGTATAATATGTATAATTCACTGACTAGATATAAGGGTAAGTATCACCATGGTTACAAAATATATATATTTAAAGAACTTTTAGTTCAAATTGCTTCAATCCGGCATATACTGGAGTCTGTAATTTATACCGTCGCTCCAACTCTGCATTGAGTCACAGCTGTTTATAATCCAGTACCGTACCTATACCGTATTTCCATGTTGTTAAACTATAGGTTTTCTTCGGAGAAAGGCAGAAACTTTCATCGTTCTATGAAATCTAAATACTTCAGAAACACCTTAGAATTCGCTTATTAAGAAATCTGTCGTTTGATAATTTGATATATCTCTAAGTCATTTGCTCAAACACTGAAAGGGTATTTCGTACCAACCTGCGTTGTGTGTTTCATACAGTGTCTGTGCTGCTACCACCAATGTCATCAGCTTGGAATTATCTGTCAACACCTGTTTCGCCCTTTCCATCCCAGGACAGGCTCGAGATGGTAGGGCAGTAATGTTGGCCAAACATTACCCATTTTTGGTTGACTTCCAGCTTCTAGCGTTCCTTCTGTACCACAGCCAGCTGGAGCTTTTTTCAGCAGCTAGAGCTGACGGCAGCTCTTCTTTCTTTCCCAACAACCAAATGCATTCAACATTTTCCACACTGAGTGGGCATTGAAACCCCTGCAAGCAACCTCAACAGGAAAGTTCATTGTCTGCCATCCTCCTTGCTGGCACTGATTGAGGAGATCCTCGTACTTTCCTCTCTTCCGCTCGTTTGATTGTAGGCACATTTCTTCCCATGGAACTGTAAGTTCCACAATTGCAACTGTTTTGACCTTTCCTGAGGTGATGACAATGTCTGGTCTGAGCGTTGTTTGGACAATTTCTGGGAATTGCAGTTTTCGGCCCAGGTCGACCCTCATCTCCCAATCGTCTGCACCTTGAAATATAGATCGCGCGGGCGGTGATGTACCTTCCCTAGTTGTGCGTCCTGCTCTAACAAAGTTGATAAAGACAGGTCCTGTTTTGGGTTTTGGTATTTTTCTTGCTTTCTCAAGCGTGTCGGCAACCTCACGCAGTACTTTGTTGGTCGTGGCGCCATTTGTATCTGCCTTGAGCAAGGGCTTCTTTACAGGATGACAGAATATGTTCTAAGGCACATTTCGTATGGTCACAGAGAGTGCAGGCATTGTCTTCAGATAAACCCCAGCAACAGAAGTTTGCTGGTGTGGGTAGGACGTCATACACAGATCGGAGGAGGAACTGGAGTTGGAGTGTATCCTTCTTCCAGATATCGTGCTATGAAAGGTTTCTCTCCCACTCGGTCCATCGACCCTGCCCACCAATCTGTACTGCACGTACTTTTCTGTCTTCCTCCTCAGCTTTTCTTACTTCAGTTTAAACAAGTTCTCTTCTCTGTATGGCTGTTGTTGTGTTCCATCTTTGGACTTCATTTTGGCCTAATCCCCGGCGGCCTACACAAGGGGTTCCGACGATGTCGCTATGGCTGACTCGGCTTGTTGCATCCTCCACTGCTTTGCTGGCTGAGAACTTAGATGCCTTCATTACGAATTTGTCATCCTTGGAGGTTCGTTGTGTCATGACGAGACTTGCCTTGCCAACCTTGTATTCATCGACGATAGAAGATTCGGGAAGCCTCAACTGTCCTTTTGTTGTGTACAGCCCGACGCTGGAGAAGGACAGGTGGTAAGCCAAACCACTTTCGCAACTGACGGTTGATAGTGCGATCCATTATCTCCACTAATGACGAGGATATCTCGTAGATCAATAGAGGCCAAAGGACTCTTGGCTGCAAGCTGAGCTGGAACATCCAGGCCTTGAACTTGCCTTGAAGCCGAGTCTTTTCAATCTTTTTTCAGTCCGTCTTCAACCATGCGTGTTGCTTGTACTGCATTACTGCGGTTACTTAGACTATCGTCAAACCACTTGCCCAAACACTTTATTGGTTTGTGTACAATTGATGGTATTTCTTCCCCCTGTACTGACAACTTGAACTGATCCCCTTCTTTAACCTTTGCCATGACGTGTTGTAGTCATCAACGGTAAAGCGAAGTTTGATACTGCTGAAGTAGCTCTTCACTATACCCTGGATGTGTTCTGGAACAAGATAGTGTTCTAAAGCCTGTTGTATCAGTTGGTGGTCGATAGAGCCGTAAGCATAAGCCAGGTCTAGCCACACCACTGTCAGGTTCTTGTTTTCCCCTTTTGCCTCTCTCAGTAATTGGCTAATCGCGCTTGTGTGTTCCACACAACCAGAGAACCCAGGAAAACATTCCGCCTTTCTGCATTGAAGTGTCCACATACTGGTTATTGACCATGTACGCTGTCAGTCTTTTGGCCAAAGATAGAAAAGAAAATCTTGCCTTCTACACTAAGGAGTGAAATCGTTCTGAACTGAGACAGCTCTTCTGAATTCTCCTCCTTAGGAACAAAACATCCCTCTGCTACCTGCCATAAGCTAAGAACAGTGTCTCTCCTCCAGACAATACGTAACAGAAGCCAATGTCTCCTAAGCAGCTTGGGACACTTCTTGTATACTTTGTAAGGTATCCCGCTGGGACCTGGGGCTGACTTGGCTTTAGCTTTCTTCACAACTTCCTGTACTTCTTTCCATGAAGGTTCGGCAATATTCAGGCTCTCTGTAGGTGGTTCACCTTTTCGATGGTTGCTGTGAGTTTCATGGAGGAACTCTTCTACCTCTTCTTAGGCCTGACAAGCCTTCCTGATTTTTTGTCACCAAGCAGGTTGGAAGCAAACTGGAAAGTGTTGACAAGGAACAATTCCTTCTTCATTTTTTTTAGTCTCCTTGTCTTCCTGAGCTGCTCTGCTTTCCTCAGGTCTATCAGCCTGGCCCGAAGCAGGTCTATTAGATACTTGAGGCCGAATCGTTCCATTTCTGATGCGTTCTTGAACCTCTTGTTAAGTCCACGTATCTGGCCTCTGAACTCCATGATCTCTTTTTCCCTTCTGTTAGGCTGTAGAGGTGTAGCTGAGTGACGTCTCTCCTCAAGCCAAAATCGCTCTTTGTGTAGATCAGTCTTGTAAGGGTGTTCAGATTAGACTCTACATTCCCATGCCCTGCTGTCTGGATAATGGAGTCTGTGTCATCATCAAAAGTCTTCCTTGTATAAATGCACGCCACACAGTCTAATCAAAACCTTCATCAACATCACCACCACCACCATCATTATCATCATCATCATCAACACCATCATCACTGCTTAAAATACATCGTGAAAACATGATTAATAAACATTGTAAATATATCACAGTCTTCATTATCATCATCATCATCCGGATAATGCCTTAATGATGAAAGGCAACTATTAAGTAATAACAACAATATTTCTTGTTGTAACTAAAGCAGTAATAAAATGTTAATTAGCGTCATCATCACCATCAAAATCTCTTGACCACCAGTCGCCTTCAAAAACATTATCTTTTTCTGTACAAAAAGCCAGTACGGTATCAGCAACTCATTCGCAATATTCAAATGAGAATAGCAACAGCCATAGAAAAGTACATTTCTTTCACTTTCGAAAATTATTTGTCAAATGTTCAATTATTCGTAGATTTTAAAATATTATTTATATTAGAGTGTATATTTAAAAGGCAGATACAATTAAAATGTTGTTGATAAGATAGCTTTACAATATATTTTTGTTTTCAAATACATTGCTGAAATTTAGGACTGCAGTTAAGTTTCCCCTTTAAAATGACAAATACAGTCATCTCCTCGCAACAGGTCACCAACGAAAATTCCACTAGTTACTTAAAGGCCACTGTGTTTCCTTTCTATTTAAATATAGAATAAATTTACCCTTAAAAGAAAGATTTCCAGTCATCATATATACTCTTTTTCATATACAGAGGGTATTCTTACAGGTTTGACTATACGTGTATTGTGTCAAACGTGCGCTTTTTATGCGAAACTGGGAAAACTGTGTGACATGTTAAAAAAAGCTAGGATATGATTTAAACCACGCGCTAAATGTAAAATTGTCAGATGATTTAATGTTTTCACATTATGTTAACAAATAAAGCAAAAGGAGATTTCCCTTGACCATTGTTGACATCTGAAATGTTTCAGTATTATTCAGTAACTACTGATTTTTCGACATAAATATGGCAGGAATTACTTTGTGAATTAATTTATTAGGCTGTGCGGACAATAAGACCAGAATAAACTAGACAATTTATCTAGTTTGTTAGTCGACACAATTATAGGTCATATTGCTACTTTAATTAGAGTAGAACCATCGTAAATAAACATATGGTCTATAACGTGAAGAATTAAAATGTACAGATCTGCATGCATATATTTCAGATAATTGACAATATTAAGAGTGAACTGCACATTTCAAAATATGTTGAATTTTTTATCTTTAAGATGTTTTAATATCATATTGTCATAATATTATCTTTAAAAAGATATAAACAGAGCCCTTTTATTAATGTAATCAAAGGTTGCCATTTATTCATAATATGATTTTCAGTTCCGTGCGCAAAATTTGGCTTTATTCTATGTTTTCCGGACAAATGACGTCACACCATCACTTCCGGTTAAACGTGCAGAACTACCTTGAAATATAAAATGACCAAACACGTGAACTACGAGTGTATGAAAATGATTATTCGTGGCGCGTTACATAATTCAAACAGGAATGAATTATTAAATCATTTCTCAAGAGAACATAAATCCCTATATGTAAGATAAAACCTTAGAGGATTTAGCGAAAAAAGATCACATAGCTTTAAATATATCGGAACTTATTTTTGTGTAAAAAAATGAATATAGATAGGAGGTTATGCCCTTAGAGGTTTAGATGATTTGTAACAACACTGACCATGTCTAAAGCATAAAACTGCAGTTTTGCAACTTTTCGTTAAAAAGTTGAAAAAAAAATATCCGAGGCCATCAAAACATTTAAGGTCGTGTCAAATATTAAGGGTAGGACGAAATACCAGAAACAAACATTGTTCAGTTTACGCCTTTTGTCAAAATCATCATATTTCATGTTATAATTCACTGCATACGAACCAAGTTTTAAACACAAAGAAGGAAGTACCCGACGAAATTTAAGTGGATATTTTACGGCTGTTTAAGTGCAACGTATTGTATTAAGTTGTCATATTTTATTCAAAACTTAAATTCGTCTGCTATCTGCATGTACAGTTATTTGCGACGAATGGCTTAATATTGGATGACATTTCAAAACATTCAAATGTGCATCCAGACGGATCAGGTTTATATCATATAAAATGCAGCTGAAAATGTGCTTGATGTTTTTAGCAATATTTTTTTTTGCTCTTGTGTCGGTTAAAACCCCTATGCCTCTTTGTTAAAGCATATTAATGACAATCAGACAAATGGTGTAGCGTAAGAACAGAGCGGATCTCAAACGCAATACGGTAGATGTGTAAATAACCTGCATCGTCACCTCTTGTTTTCGTTGGTTTGTTTTGGGTTTGACACCGATTTTCTACATTATTTCAGTCATGTAACAGCGGGCAGTTTACCTAGCCAGTGTTCTTGGATTTACCAGTACAAACCTGTTCTCCGCAGGTAACTGCCAACTTCCTAACACGAATCAGAGGTAGAGGACTAATAATTTCAGACACAATGCCGTTTATTAGGAGAACATACGTCCCTTCCGAGGATCGAACTCACGACCCCGCGAACCGTAGACCAATGCTCAATCTACTGAGCTAAATGGGTGGGCGCGTCTATTCTTGTGATAATGTGGTTTGGCTTACATTTCTTTTCAGTTAAATCGAAGCGAATGGCACAATACCTTTTACATAAATGAAATGCTTTAAACTAAGCGCTATAACAATTGTGAAATAAAATCAGTTAAAAAATAACGTTTACTTGATATGGCGGTACTTTCAAGCAATCTTCAAGGAATTTCGTACCCCAAAATTACCTTACCCCTTACAACTAATCAGCTGTAAAGCGGACGAATGTATTTTACTCTATTCTTCACATAGAATAAATTTGCTGAAATACGATAGTCACTGTGGCGGATAACTTTCGTCTTGAGAACTTAATTATATTAAAGCATGTTTGTGTTAATGTCAATATATGTAGTGTACTTTTACACGGGTCTCATTGTTACTTCCTTGTCGTGTGGATAGAAGGACAAAAATGTTGAAAAAGATTTTATATTGTGTTAAATGTGCTAATCTCTTAATGTTTTTATGTCATGGCTTTCAAGGTATGTTAATATATATAACTTATGTTATATTATATATATGAATTTCGATAAATTTACAAATCTCGTAGTTGTTGTGGACAGCAGTTTAACATATTAATTGGCTGAACTATAAACACCGTTTTCTAAAATCCGATACGGTGCGTCATATCTTCGTGTAGGAGGAGATTGGGACTTTAATCAGATTGCAAGTTACCTTCTTTTTCATGTTGATAGAAGTACAAAACAAATGTTGTAAGAGATATAAAATTGTGCTAAATGCGTTTCTTTCTTAATGTTTATGTTCAGTCTAAAGCTGATTCTTTTGATACTCCATTAATAATCGATACCACGGCTTCCTAATAGACACATTTACGGAAACTGGTGTTTTTTTCTTTATGTATTTAGAATAGGATATCACAAATAAGGTTTCGTAGTCCGACCTGTATATAAACGACCTGAAAAAAAAATCTTTTAAATAGTGCTTGTTTCATTTGAAAAAAAAAGAGATTTTCTAGCTATGACACATTATTTTCTTTTCAAATTCGTTGAACGTGCTTTTTCCCTTCTAAATTTAACCAAAACCATGCCTGAACAGTTGAATTAAAACAAATTCAAATGATTTTTTATACAAGCATGTTCCATTTTGTTTATTTCAGATTGTTACTTTATGTGCTGTATTTTAGTAAAAATAAAAATAGCAAAGATATATAAGCTATTTTGGTCAAAACTTAAATTGTATGTAATGATAGGTGTTTGTCCTGTAAGCTGTCGTTTATATGTTTTAGCTAATTAGCCTGTTGAGTATTTATACGTTCCTTTTTACAGAGACTCAGTTGAATCTATAACTGTCTGATCGGAGTTTTAATTACAAAACAAACTGAACATGTCAAGATGGCCGCTTTTTCCGCGTTTATTTAATAACGGCATACAATTATTTATCTATGGTACGAGTGTTCGATGTCTGACGAAGCATTGTCATGCAACAATCTGACACCACTGAGACCACGGGCAGACGGATTGCGAAATATATCTTTAATTCATAAAGGACCTTGCCTTTGTAAAACTTGCCATTTACAGATTTACCCTTTCATACGGCAATTTGAATAGCAGTACCTTGATTTGTAAAGAAAATAACATACATTACCTTTTTGACGCTCATGGCGCATTTTTTCTGTATATTTCTTTTGGGCTCATAAAAGTGAACCCATGTGTCATCGCAAGTGATGATATATACGAAAGATCGACTGTTGTATATAGGGAACTGTTTCAACAATTGTTTGGCAAGTCTTACCTTAGCAAGTTTTTGTTCTTTTGTAAGGAGATGGTGTATTCATCTGGCACTTAATCCCCTCATTTTAAATCACGTCTGAGAATTTTATGAGCATTTAGCTTCACTGAATCTACACAACTTTTAAATTTCTTACACTCCCATGTGACAGACGATAAAAGTTCATTGTTTCGATAGCACGAGATATTTCATTTATTATGTCTTTCGCCTGTTTTCCAAGAATGGACTGCATTTGGTCAGTGACCTGTTTCCAACCATTTTAGCCTTAGCGTACACGAGTAGGTAGTGCTAATCGGGCTATTGTCAAAGCTTGACTGAACGTATTTAAACATGTGTTGTATCAATGGATAGCTTACACAACCCTCTATACGATACATGTGCCTATTTTGTGCAAACAAATAACGGATTAAAAGCGAGATAGTGACCTATTTGCATTCATATCTGAAAACCACTCGTATGCAATCAAGCGTAATATAACCCCCAGTTTTACCTGATTAGATCAGTAATAATTACTCTCTCTTCGCTCGTTTTTTTTTTATTCTATCATGAATCTCTGAATTAAACAGCGAGCGTTTAAATGTGGCAAGATTATCTAAGCCATAAAAACCGGTTTCAGATTGACAAAACTTATACACGGGCGGGCTCAAGTAACGCAATTTGAGTAGTGTAAAACATGTTTGTCGTACTTCATGTTTCACTTGTTGAACGAAAAGGCAAGCCGATATCATGATCTGCTAAACACAGTCAAAAAGCATTAAACTACAAACGAAGATTATTTTTAAAAAATTAAATGCATACCTCTCAAGTGCCGCAATTAAACATCGAGTACAATTTGACATTCGAACCATGTCTTTGCAAGATTTTTAAGTATAAAATGGTGATGCATTTAGAGTATATTTTGCTTCCGAATGGAAAAGATAGGAAAAAGAACAATTATGAACTGAATTCAGATTAACAAATATCACTTAACGGTATTTTGATCAGTAGTAATGCAAACTGTTCACCAGTTCGATTAGTGATATCCTGTTTCAAAAACAGACAGAATATAAAGAAAAGTAAAGTTACCGACTGTAAATCTGCCGACATTATGTGTGCAGATCGTTCACCGACAGTGCTACAATTTTATTGAAGCTGAGCCACCAAAGAGTGGTTTACACGTAATAATCAAAACCAATTTAAGTACCAGAAAAATGGGTTTAAACTGTGGTGTAGATGGATCTGTCAATGCAACACAGAGTGTAAGTCCATGAAAAGCGACATATTATCCCTAATTAAAGAAATGGGTATGTACTAAACGCTGCTGTAATAATAAAAAGTAAAAATGAAAACAACAGGTCACCCATCACAATATGAATAAAAACGTTGCAGGCTCGATTTGATTCATACTATTCTAGACCCTATTTAAACAATAACAACAACAAAAAAAGACACATACAGCAAATGATAACATACCTAGACAACGTGTCGCTTGCCCCAACATCAAAGGCAATGTCATATTTTAAAGTCAAAGGAAAACAGGGTTTGTATTATGTCCGCTCTATACCTCTGCCATATGTCAAGGATTTTCAAGATTACTTTGCGAACATAATTATTTTACATGACGAGACGACATGGCATAAGCTGAGATAAGAGCTCTATAATTACAAAGGTCAAAGCTAAAGGTAGTTTTACTTGACAGATCAACAATAAATAATGTCTAATGTTTAAGTTACTTCAAAATCAGAAAAAGACTAAAACATTTGAAGTATGTTTCTAATAGTATCCAGATATAAAATTGATATATACGGTAAATACTGAACTTGAAAGCTGTATAAGTTTTGATTAACATGTAAGATTAAAAATAAAATTAATGCATAATGAAAAGTAACTTAGTACACTTTAGCAAGCAGACATCCAACCAGTCAGGTACCAGTCACTTCATCTCAGTGATATCATCACTTAGCGAAAATAAGTCTCTACTGGGAAAAGAAGCTAAGCGTAACAATCCTCTGCATATATGTGTTAATGATTTTGTGAGCATTTGATACTCGCATCAGTAGTCAGAAAGAGGTGAATTCCTTGCTCTTTCACTCGAGTGAGGTGATAAACATAAACTACTCCGGTTCCTTTTGTAGAGAGTAATATTACTCTTAAATCCCTGCAAAGGCAACTACTGTTCCTATGGTTTGTGATTTCTTTATTTGTGCATTGATGTTCACCGGTAAAAAAACCCGTATTTTGGCAAAAAGAAAACGACCGGAAGTATTTTTTTTGAATCTGAAATTTAAAATTTTTTCACGTTTATTTTTACTAGCGGTTTTAATTTGAATCCCAAAAGAGATATTTTTAATGTATAAAATGCTTTGCAAAATAGTTAAAACGAAGATAAATGTATTTAAAAACCCTAAAAAACAAAATGATACGCCCCAAAACCCTTTTGTAATCCACTTTTGGTGTATTTAGACAAGGATGATTTCATTTAAAGTTTAATACGGGGCCAGATAAAATAAGTAGCGAAAGAAAAGGGAAAGATCATTTTTCTACAGCAAGCATAAACACCCTTTTCCAAAAGGACAGGGCGGGGTAAATTTACTTGAAAATAAATTCCCCGGTTTCGAACCCCCCCAAAATTTCGGTAGGCCGTACTACGCAAAAGGAATGGTAATCGTAGGGTCCGTATAAATAGTGAAATAAACCGCGGGGGTTTTTTCGTACACAGTTTTGTATTACATTGTAGGGCATTCAACTGATATTTTTCAACCGATTTTTTTTACTTTTTTAAAATTTCAGTCGCATAAAAACGGGAATGTTTTCAAATATGAAAAAAGCGTTTTTTATTCACGGCAATATTTGTTGAAGTTGACACAATTAAATTAAATTAAATTTCAAAACATTTTTTTTGATTTTCCTCTTAGTGGTATACAAAAAACAAATATAAAATGTACAAGAAATTTAAACACAAACCCAATCTATACATTTTTTGTAAGAGACATACAAAAAAAAACACATTACAAAACTTTTCAAGATCACTGTTCATGATCCCTTTTAAAAAAAACAGTTTTTTACGCAAAATACTGAAAAGTTATTAATCCCACTTTATTTACATTATAAACGGAAAAGTAAAATAAAAAACAGGGGAAAGTTTGCCCCAAATAAAGACGTTTCTTTTCTCACAATTTATTTTACAGGTTTTGGCGGAAATAAATACTACATTTACTTTATTTAAAAAGGGTTTTTAAATCTTTCATTATCGACTTTGTAACACCCCACAGAAAAAAACACACTTCTTTTAAAGTCAAAGCTCATACCCCCTGTTTCAATTTCGGGGGTGCAACACCAATCTAAATTTTGTAAAAGCTGAACGATAAAAAAAAGGGTTTAAAATTTTTTTAAAGATAATCTTCTGTAAAATATTCGATTTAAACAACCTATAGTACGCATTTTTTGCCACCTAATCCACGTAAGCTTGATTATTTTCTAACATACTTTCCTTTTTTTTTTCAATATCAAAAAAATTTTCGTTTCAATCAACGAGATGAACTTTTTACATTTGTAACCTTTTGCCCAAAAAAATGTTACATTAATGTTTTCAATAATTTTTTAATCTTAAACCATTTTTAACCTTACATCTCTTGCCCAAAGAATATTTTCTTATTTACCTCGTCCCCCATTATCACAAAAACTCATTTTTTTCCCCAAAAAACATTAGTTTGAAACAACCCCCATCATTTTAAAATGTATGACTCTTAATAGTTCGGGAGTGGCCGATAACTGATGTCCAAAACTGAAATATTGTTTTATCTTTTTTTAAACTAAAACTTGAAATTTTAATTTGTGTTTTAATTTTGCACCAATTTGTGTTTTAAAAAAGGCTTAATCAGCAAAGTGCCGACCAGACTCGCCACCCAGTCACGTCAGTCATTGAAAAAAGGGGACTACTAGTTCTGGCAACAAAACTAATGACACTGTTTTTATTTTCTATGGTAGCATCATTAAGTTTGGAAACCCATTTTTTAAACTAACCTTCAACCCGCAATATCTCCACAGTTCCTGGAAATCATGACTCATGAAACAGTTCAGAGCACGTGGTTCTTGAAAATCATACAAAATTTTCCCTTTTTAAAATTTTTAATTTATCCAATAAAATTTTTAAACAACAATTCTCAGAAAAACATAAATAACGAAATCTCTACCGCCTATTGGTTTAAAAAAAATGAAGATTACCCTGATCGGGTGAAAACGAAGGGGACAAAATTTTGGCAACGGGGGTTTCCCAATTTTTAAAAATTTTTTTTCAAATTATGCGCGGGATTATTTGCCAGATAAAAAGGGAAAAACGATTAGAAATATTGTATAGAAAAGATGGGCATTGCATTTGATAAAAAAAAGGTGACAATTCTGGAACGTTTCCGGTTGGGTGTCAGACGGAAATATTTAAGCCAGAGATCTGTAACAGCAAATATATAAACTTTGGGCTGAACTTTTGGGTAGGGACTACTGTGCAGATGTAGAAAAATTGTTTGTGAAACTCACCGAAATACGAGCCACACTGAATAAATTGTTCGGGGGGGCCGACAAAGAGCCCCTAATTTTTTTAAAAAAACAAAACAACAACATGTCCCATTCGATGTTTTTGGAAACTGCTTTCCTTTTATTTTAACAACGGTTTGAATTTTATAAAATATATTGTTGTAGAATGGCATAAAAAAACAAAATATTTGAAAAATTTATGCTTTTATCCTCGTCTTTACACAAACTCCTACACGGCCGTACCCTTGTTTCGACGTTTTAAAATTTTTGTCAGTGACCGGTCTTCTTTTTGGTTTAGGGAATTTCGGCGAAGCCTGGGAGTGAATTAGTTCCCGCTGGAATTAAATATATTATAGTTTTTATTCTATCTCAACATTTTGGCCTCCAATTAAAAAACGGGCGAATTTGTTCGTTAGTTGTTTTCTACAAACACAATTTTATTTGCTTCTTTTTAACGTTGATTTTTAACAGGTTTTATAACTTTAATTTAAATTTTCGTTTTTGCTTAATTAAGATGTTTTTGATTTTTTTTCGTCTTGTGTTTTTTAAAACGCTAAAGGAAAAATTTTAATAACTTTTTTTTTGTAATTGTAAGTTTAATAAGCCGTTTGAACAAAAACCTGATGATTTGTTATCTATCTAGAATTTTGGTCAATGACTCCCCTCGAAAATTTTTGTATGCCTTTTTAAAGCCGCGTTTTTTTTTTTCTTTAAAAGTCGTAGTTTCTTACGCGATTTTGAAGATGGACTTGTAAGGGAAAAAAACTCTGGCGTTTTGACGGGAAACAGAATTCTGCAATCATTTTTTTGGTACTGGGCCCAAGTTCTCCCAAAAGGCGGAGGTAAGTCACGTTTGAAATTCAAAGCATTTTACGTATCTCCCAATGACTTAAAATTTGACATGATAGGAAATCTTCTTCAAATACTGTCGCTATGAAATAACCAGATCCTTCGTAATGGGCTACCCTAATAGGAGGTGGGGTTTTTTTAAGGGTTTTAAATTTCAGTTTTTTATAAAAGAAAAAATTAAAAAAAGATACAGTAGATTAAATTAAAGGGGTTTTTTCTTTCAGTTTCAAAAGTGTTCTTTTAAAAATGCAAATTTTGCGCGGTTTGAAAGGTGATCCTGGTAAAATTTTGAATGTTTTTTGACTTTTTTCCCAAGGGTTTTATCTTTTAAAATTGATAATTATATCCCCTACATTTACTCAGTCTAAAAACAAGAAAACAGAAAAAACATATGTTTTTTTCCTTTTCTTTTTAATTTAGATAAAATTTTTGGGTTGGGAACCATAGGTGGACAAAACCTCTTTTTTTTTTGTTTTTTAAAAAAACCCTGTTGATGATGTTCCCCTGCAAAGTTTATGAAACAGCTTTCAGTCTCGATGGGGGATAGGTTTGCGCGCCTAAAAATTTTTAAAACTTGCAAAAAAATAAATTGGGAAAAAAAATTAAAAGGCCATATTGATTTGCGTGATAATACGGGGTTTTTTAAATTTTAGATTTAAAGTTCCCTATGAAAAAAGCTGTCTATTTTTTAAACACTTTTATTCATTATTTTTAAATACCGCAACGTGGAAAACCAACATATGATTTTGCGAGCACTAGATCCAGCAACCCTGCGCACCTTATTTTCAAAACGGTTTTTTAATTGGATCAAGACCAGACTGCGGGATGCGAAACGATTGGAAAAATGCTGGTCGCAAAGACACTATGTTATTTGCCCCAAAAAAACGTGCAAGCGAAAAACCCTGTGTTTGGGAGTTGCCTTCTTGCCTTCAAAATTTTTGATGAAATTCGGTTTTCTTTCATGTGTAAAATTATTGCGGATCTTTTTTATTTTTCAAATGAATTGTTTTTAAAAATTTTGCGGCAGCAAGTGGGTGTATTTATGTCAATTAAAGTCGACAAAAAAATGGGAAACAAAAATTATGTGTCGTGTAATTGGTTACAGCCAGTATAGATATTTTGTGCCAATTTAGAAAGTCTACATTAGAAAATGTCCCTGCGGCCGAATATTAAATCCAAGCTCATGTTGTAGAGTTCAACAAGCATTCAAATGCATAAGTTATTACATATTTTATAACGACTCTTTATATACCTAAAGTTTAGTTGGGATATTACAAAATTTTTGATTACTATAAATTTAACTGTCATCATTTAATTGTTTGTCTATTAAAATTTTAACAAAAAGCAACTTACCTACCTAAACATTACTTTAGGGAAATAATTTCCCCCTGATCTTGAATTTCCCGTTATGGATTGCTGGTTAACAAAAAAATGCATTTTCTTCATGACGAGTAGAAAATTTCAATTGAAAAAAACACAGATAGTGTGATTTGTTTTAAGTTTCATTCAGACTTTATGTACTTTGAAAAAAAATCCCCTTGAGTTGTGAAAAATAAAAGGGGAAAAAAAAAGCAGTTTTTATTAACTTAAATTGTTTAAAGGGGCTACAAAATTCTTTCATTTTAACGGTTAAAAAAAAGTCACGTTGAGCAGGATTATTCCCTATCCTTAAGTATGTTTAAGAAATTTTAAAAAAATGGACGTTTTTCCCAGATTCTGCGTTTTTTTTTAAATTTTTTTAGGCTCGTGAAAGGGTTGATAAAAATTGTCCCTTTTTAAAAGGAAAAACTTGTATGATGGGAGATATGGACGTGACATTTTATTGTTTTATTTAAAACTTCGTAAAAAAAAGGAAAGGCTGTTTGTTACCACTTTATTGTAGAAACTTAAAATCGGATTGATAAATGATTTTTAAAAAGGAAACGGGATGGGAAAAATTCAAGAATTAGGTAGTGATATTTGTATTTTTTGAAAGGGGGAAAAAGAAAGCTTTTTTATTTTGATCTAAAAACCGTTCAAAACCCTTTTTTATGGCTTTTTGTTTTGTGATGAAAAAAAAAAAAAGCATCATTGTGCTTTTTTGGCTGGTTTAAATCACTAAAAAAAATATGATGACCAAACAAATGATTTCAGGATTCCAGTTGATTCCGTAGGTTGTTTAAAATTTTAAAATGTGTTTATTATACAGTAAGGAAGGGGAGTCGCATGGCTCTCAAATTATATGGGTTTTTCGACAGTATATCCCCTATCTTGTCACCTCAACAGGTAACTAAAAATAAAAAAGACGAGGACTTTTAATAAATATAAGAACAATGACAATCTTCAGGGGGCCCGTCATGATATTAAGATTTTTAGTTTGCTTGTGTAAAGAAAAACCAAAAGAAATGACAATCATGTCGTACAATCCCCCACAAGGGCTCCGCGCTAACGAAAAAAAAGTAAATTTTTTGAAAACGGCAAAATAGGGGTCGGCTATTCCTTCTTAATAAATATGCGTAATACTCTTTTTTTACTTCTATTAACTCCCGGGATCTTTCGCGTTGGCTCAGTTGGGGGCGTTTACGCCTTGCAGGGCGAAAATAGGTTTTTGCTTGTTTATTTGTTTAATGCATGAAAATTTAACTTAAATTTTTTAAGTTATTTTCGTTTTCATAATTACTTAACCCTTTTTTTATTCTTTTTAATTTTTATTTATTCAATTATGATTTATTCCATTGTTTGAATTTATTTTTGCATAAAAACATTATATTAAAACCTCATAATCAATTTTTGTCTGCTTGTCATTTCAGAATTTTTCCTTTTGAAGCAGTTCGTTTTTTCCCTCATGGATTCATTAAAACTTGTTTGTCCATTTCTTGTTCGACAGTAAAGTTTTTCTCCAAAGAAAACCCTTCTGCCCTCAAAATGTTACAGCAAAACTCCAAAAATCATTTTCACTTCTCGATGGTTCTTCAGTTAATTTTGAAACGTCCCCATTTTAAATGAGAAGTTTCTGTCTGCAACTTCCCTTTTTATTTTCGTCCAAACAAGCTCCATTTATTTTTTAAAAAAACTGCGTGGGAAATGGGGGTGCCTGATGCGTTTGTCCCTGGATCTTAAGCACTTCAAATCGAACGTTACTTTGGTTGCTTTTTATTTCTTGCCTGTTGCAAAAGCCCGGTTTAAGCAAAATTTTTTTAAAAAAGGGAATTTTTTTTTCTAGGAAGCCCCGCTTGTATATCTGACTTTTTATTGCCCGTGTCAAAAATCTATCAACCTCTCCCCTTTTTGACATACTTTTAAAAATAGGTCCCATTTATTTCAAAGCAAATTTTTTGAACCATATGTACAAAAATCGTTCTTCTTTTTTTTATGGGACAAGATTTTCAGATCGGAAGAATCCCCATTCCAGTGAAGTCAGCACCGACAATATTTCTGGTTTTTGGAAAACCCTGACCCCAAACAATAGGGACATAATTTTTTTTTTGATCATTCATTCACAGTCCTTCGTAAACACATGGGTCAAACTTCCCGGTTTTTCAAAACCCTTTTTTTTTCCTTTGACTTTTATCCGTCATATGTGAAAATTTTAATACATCGTTTTGATACGCCGTCAGTCGCAGTATGCCCTATGGGTTTCCCCCTAGGGTTTTCAAACTTCCGAGACTTTCTGACAATTTTGGGAAAAAAAAGGAAAATAGAAATAAAAAAATGTGAACAGTAATTTTTTGCAATAAAAACTGTTCAGGGCTGTAATCATAAAAAAATGATTTTTGGACATTAGAAAATTCTTTAAAAATTTTGGATTCATTTGAAAACCCTGGACATCGCCCTTTTTGTGTATTTGAAATTTTAAAATGTTTAAAAATCATGCGTTATTTATTTTCCCATACATGATTTTCCGTGCATTTTGTTTAAAAGCCCTGTACAGAAAAAAAACCTAACGGATTTTTAAACAAACAGAAAAATACTTGATACCATATATCAAAACAAGATTTATTTCGGTTTTATACCCTGTGAATAAAATTAAAACTAAAAAACTTCGAAGAAACTGTCGTCGGCCGATCTTTTAAAATATACTTTTTAAGCGGCTAGCTTCCCGACCCCTCCTTCAAAATTTTAAACTCGTACTATTTGTTTCAAAACTTGCATCCCCTAATGTCTGAATTTATATGTAAAAATTATTTTTAGCCAGTTTTTAAAAAACAGTTTTAATTGTGCATTGTTTGTACACATTAAACCCAAAAACCAAAATTAAAGTAACTTATCTAATTTTTGATTGAAAAAAAAATGATCCCGGATCAAATTTTGGAAAAAAAGGAGACAACCCGCAAAACTTTTTAGCAGGCTTACATTTTACCTGAACCCAAACAAAATATGAATTTTTACCCGCAGGGGAAAAAGGGATGCATATTTGCCACACGATTAGCAGTCTGATGGAAAACCCAAAGAAAACATTTAAAGTCAAATAAAAATTTTGGGGAAAATTTTACATTTTCGTTGTGAATTTTTGTCAACAAACAGGGCGATTTTTTTAAAAAAGGCAAAAAACAGAATTTCCAAAAGTTTAAAAATGTTCAAATGACTAAATTTCAGAAAGAAAAACGTTTTCTTCACCCCCTATAATGCGTCAAAGTATGGGAAAATATCTAGAAAAAAAAAAAGAAAACAAAAAAACCATTTTTAAAATTTTTAGTGCTGGCTGAGTTTTTGTTAAAGTTAATTTCTTTGCACTGATAACAGGACAGGGGATGATTAACAAACGTTTTCCCAAGAATTTCACTTAATAAAAGATTGTTTCCCTTGTTAAAAGGGTGCTTTGGGGAAGTCACTAAGTATTGTCCCTAAGTAAAGACCTTGCTTCAGTACTCTCCCGCCAGTATTTTCGGACTTTTTTCCCTTTTTATTTGTATCTTTTATTCTGAAAATATCAAAATAAACGAAAGTATAAAAATTGGCAGGGTGGGGGTAGGGGTTTAAGCCTCAGCTTCTAGGCGCTTTACCAGGGGGTTAAAAACTCATTTCCGGGCATTATTTGCTGAAATTCAGGGTATTTAATATTATTATTTTTACTTTAATATTTAAAAATTATTCTATAAAAAACAAGACAAATATCAAACAGGGAATGCCACGCCCCCAAAAACCGAGCTGCCCCCCCCCCCCCCCCCCCAACAAACAAAAACAAAAACCCAAAACCGCAGACGCGCGCACCACACACCCCCACACCCCCAACCAAAAATTAGGACAAAACGAACAAAAAAAATTTAAAAAGGAACACACACACACACAAAAAACCCAAAAACCCAGGAAAAAACAAAACAAAAAAAGGGAACACGTGGGGCCCCGCCTTGGAAGGGGCAGTGGCAAAAACCCCACGGGGATTTAAAACCCGGGTTTTAGGGTCCCAAACCCAACCCCCACCTTACCCCCACCATTTTCCCAAAAGGAACAGTGACAGGTAAAAAAAGGGTTAAATCCCCTCCGGGTTGAATCTTTACACCGTGGGGAAACAAAAAGGGGGCAGGGCACGTAAAACACAAAAATCTCGGGGTTTTAAATTTTAAAACCTTTTTTTTTCAAATTTTCCTTCAATTGCCCGTCGAGTGAGCAAACCCCAACCTTGCCAGATCCTCAAAATTAAATTAGACGACATTTTATAGCGGTTGCCCCCGGGCATGTAGGGTATTGGGTTTTTAAAAAGTATCCCATTTTTAAAATAAAACCCTGGGGGCTGGTTTTGCGAGGGTTTCCCCCTGCATTATTGGCAAGATAGTAGAAAAATTCCAAAAAACCCTGTTTTCCTATTCACTGGCCTTCAAATTTACACTGAAACCACTGTAGCTCAAACCTATTTTGCTTGTATTTTTTAGATTTCCATTTTTGCAAAAACCAGAGTTTAAACTTCGCCCCGCCGGGTCAAGAAAAACAAACTTTAGAATTTTTTCGTTCAAAAATGAACGATAATCATTTTTTAATTTTTTCATTTTTAAAAAATTTTCCGGTTATTGTTTTCTTCTTGTTTTTTTTTATTCTTTTTAAAAAAATTTGAAAATCACACTAGAACTCAAACCCCCACAACCCTGAAAATAAGTAGCAAAAAACGTTTTTTCCCGACAGTTTTTTTTTTGTGATTAAAAATTTATTTTAACTGCTCGTTTTTAAAGGGGCCGAACACCGAAAATTAATTCACGAAAAAAGGGAATATTCATGAGTAAAGGGTCAATACAAACGGAAAATATTAACAAAATTGGGGGGGTTCAGTGTTCGGGAAAACTGATATGTAAAAAAAACTAAAGAAAGAAACAAATTTAAAAAAAATACCTGTAAACTTTATGAAAAAAAATTCCTTTTGATGACCAAAATTTTCGAAATGTTGGGGGATTTTAAATTTCCAAATTTGGTAGAAGTTCATGACAAAAATTATCTTTCCAGTCATTTGAAAAAAACAAGTTACCCCACAAATAAATTTAGCAAACCCGCCGAAAAAAAAAAGAAAGGAATGAACTACAAGTTTTTAAATATGCCCCTGTATTTTAAATAAAACGTTTTAATAAAAAAAACGTTTTTAAAATTTTTGCTGCAAACGAATTTTTATAATGATTTTAGTTTTTTCCACTTTTTATTATTTTAAACCTTTTGGCAATTTTTAACAAAAGACAGTTTTACCGCTATGTAACTTTTGGGACGTAAAAACCAAAATTTTTCTGTTTTGTTTTTGTTTTGTTTTCTTTTGGTTATCGCTATTTTTCATAGAGGGTCGGGAAAAAGATAAGGTGATAAAGCAATATTAAGACCCCCATTTGGAAAAAAAAAATGGCCCTTTTTTGGTTTAAATTTTTTGGTACAATATGTACGGAATCAATATAGGCGCCCTTAATGTGTACATGAAACTTAGGGGGGAAGGGCAAAATTTTTTTAAATTCAAAAAGGATAAAAACCCTTTGGGCAAAAACGTTTGGAGGAAAGCAGTGAAAAAAACATTGACGTTAACAAATTCTTCCCAGGTATTTTTTGTTTACTAAAATTTCCCCAAAAAGGGTTTAATTTTTTTTAGAATCAGGGAACCTTTTCCCAAAATAAGCTTATGCTTGAAATGGTAAAAATAACATTACTTTAATTACTGCACATGAACTTATTCCATTCAAATCATAAACGGGGGGAATAAAAAGGGAAATTTGAAACATGTTTTGCATAAAAAAAGTTTAAAAATTAAAAAAAGTACAATATATGTTAAAAACTGACAGTGCCCTATAAAAGGGTCAAAAACAATGTGTTCAATGCTAAATAATCTTTAAAAATTAAAAAAGAAGTGTGCACTGTATTTTGAAAAAATTTAGGCGTTTTTTAGACCCAAACTTTTTTTCAATAGTTTTTAAATGTTTTTTATTCTGTGTTTAAAAAATTTTAAAATAAAAAGAGAATGACGGGAAACCCTTTTTGCAAATAAAGCGAAAAAACCCCCACTGTTTTCCCTTTTGTATATCCTTGTTTTGTATGCAGAAAATGAGAAATAGTGAATATCTAGTAACAATTTGACAGTGACATATATCAGGCCAAGACGTCTATATATATTATTAAATGTATGTAGTTTGGCATAGTGCTTGTTTTAGCCCAAACCCCTTATTTATACATGTAGTATAGTTATGTTCTATGTTAATAAAACTTACTAAAAGGAGAAAAAAGAAAAATTTTTGAGTTGAAGTGGGTGAAAACAAAATTAATTCAGGGAAAAAATTAATTGTCCACGGGAACCTTCTCGATTATTGTATTAGCTAGTCAAACCCTTATTTATTTGAAAAAACGGGCCGTAGTTTTTACGGGTTTTTTAAATACAAAAAAAAGAGGAATTATTAAAATATCAAGTTTTTCAAGATTTTTTTTTCCAAATTTTTAAATGTCTCATTTAGATTATTATTTTGGAAATATATTTAAAAATTTGGGTTTAGCTGCGGGTTTAACAAATACTATTTGAAGGACATTAAAGATAGATTAAACCTTTTTTTAAAAGTAAATATAGGGATTAAATACAGGATGACATGTATATAAAATAAGAAATTGGTCATATACAGAAAATTGGAGAATGAGTTCTTCAGTTTTTAAACAGTGCAAAAAGGGAAAGTCGTTGCGTTTAAAAATGATTAATTCCTGGCGAAAAAAATTTTCTTTCCCTTTTAAAGGCGGGGTTTTTCTAAAAGCACATCGTTAAAATTTTTTATAGATGTGGATTTCTGAAGCAAAAGGTTTTATTTTTTTTACATTGTACTTAAAAAATGATAATGAAACTCCCCTTCCGACAGATTGACATTCCAACATGCACTTCCTTTTTTTTCTTTTTTTTTTTTAAAAAAATCCTTTTCAATGGGAAAAACTATGATTTCATACAATTTTTTATCGTATTTTTGCGTTTGGGGGGATAAAGCCATACCTTTTCCAAAGAAATTCGCATAAAAACACACAAAAGCCCCAAAATAAATTTTTTAATTTTTCCATTGAGAAAAATTATTTTTGGGTTTTCCCCTCACTTGAATGTTTAAATTGATAACAGGGTTTTAAATATTTAAAAGATTGTGATTGAGGGTGTTCGGGGAAATTGGGAGAAAAGGGTGTATTGCAAAGGGATAAAATTTCAAATAAAAATACGGACGGTTTTTTGTGGGTAAGATTAAATTTAAACGTTGGATTTGGGGGGAAGTGAGATATAAAATTAATTTGGCTTCTTTTGGTTTCTCCCAAAGGGAATTTTAAATACTTATGACGAACAATTATATATTATTTTTCGGGAATCAAAACTAGAACAAAACCCCATTCCTTTATTTAGTCTAATCCCATAAACTAAAAAAGGGCATTAACAGCGATGGAAGAAAACTTTTATTGGAGTTATTTTTTAAATTTTCAAAAACCAGTTTGGGTTTAAAGAAATTTCTTAGTTTTAAATTATTCTTTTAACTTAAAAACCGAACAAGGTTAATCAAAATGAAAAATCATCCTGTAGCAAAAAGGGGTATTTATAATAAATAAAAAAATGAAAATAAAAATAAAAATTGTAAAAAGGTAATAGTTACAAAAAAGTAATAAAAAAAAAATATCACCTTTAAGCTTTTTTCAATATAACCTTCGTTAAACCCGTCCCCAACAAAAAAAAAATTAAGGCCACTATTTAAGAAAGGGAATGCTTTCTTTTAGAATTTCCGATGGGGGTTTTTTGGAAACTTTATTTTTTTAATAACTTTTGGTTATGAATTTATCGTCGAAAACGATTTTGGAAGGGATAGTTTCTCGTGTAGATGCCAATTATTTTTACACCAAAATAAAAAAAAGAAGATCTCTACTTTATATGTGAATGGATTGCTTTTAAACATTCGGATGGTTTTTTTTTTGAACATTTTTTATTTTGCCCAAAATTAATTTTTAATTTAAGGCAAGGGGAAACTTTTTCAGAAATTTAAATTAAAACGGAAAAAAGGATATCAAAAACCCCAAAAATGACCCTACTAACCCCCCTCAAAGACATATGGGGGGATAAAAAGGGTTTGGTATCTCGATCTTAAAAAAAAACCCTAGTTCAAAAAAACCCCTGTACGAATAAGTGTACCAAACAATAGCTAATTTTTTTATAGCAAAACAATGAAAGGGGCCTTTGGCTACCCCACTTTTACTTTTTTTTTTTGTTTTCAAACCCTATTATAAAAATTCATAAAAGATGTTAAAAACCCCAAAAAATTTCCCTCATTTTTTTTAAAATTGAAAGTAAAAATAATGCATTTTTTACAAGTAATAAGTACAATTAAATAAGGACCAGAAGGCAAGTGGTTTTAAGTTTGCAATATAACCACCCAGCTGTAGAAGTATTTTGTTGGAAAATATTAATAAGTACAATGCTCTGTTTGTATTTATTAATAATGATAAGTACGTTTGATACTCGCATGAAAAGGGGGTTAAAAATTTTTTAAGTCAGATTTATTTTGCACGGAGCAGTGTACTCTTTAAAAGAAGGCCCCCAAAAAACCGAAAAACTTTCCAGCTCCTGCTTTAATCTATTTGCTAAGCGGCTTTTAGGTGCTCCACATAGTTAAAAGTATTTGTATTGTGTTTGATTACACTGCGAAAAATATGGGGAAAAAACGGGATATAGGGCCCCGGGTTTTGTTAATAAAACAAAATATCTTTTATAAAAGGTTTTCTTTTCTGAAAGTATAAATAAAAACCCCCGGGCCTTTAAAACATACTTTTGGACCTTGAAAACCCCCTAACTTTGAATACTGACATAAACTTTTTAAACGTTTTTATGCTAAGTATAAAATAAAACCGGTTTCTTGTAAGAAAAACATGAAGGGCCAAATTTAAAAAGAAAAAGGGGTTTTCCTTATATCAAATGTTCCATATAGGGGAAAAAATTTCCCCGTAGCGCCCGTCTATTGGAGTATACGGAAGGGCTTCACTCCCGTATACGGCCCCCTTTTCCCCCCAGTGTTAGGATACGCAGTAAAGAACTTTGTATTTTTTTAAAAAACATTGCATCAAGTGAGATCATTTTTTACTTTTAAAAATTTCCCAGCCGACATTTTTTATCTCCACTTAGAAAAAGTTTTGTAAATACATAAAAACCCATTATCCCTTTATTTTGTTTTTGTTTATCTAATTTGTCACTCATTTTTGTTTATTTTTGTAAAACGATAAACCCAGACTGTTGTATAAAAACATAGGTTTGATTCTCATTTCTTTGATTTAATTATTAAAATAATTTGGGCCCGTTGTATGACACTATTTGAAACTGAAATGGGTTAAATTTTTAATTTTTAGTTTAATCAAATTTTTTAAAGAGGATCAGTTTTTGCAACACAGACATTTTAAACTATAATCATTTATGTATTTAAAAATTATATTCATGCATCTAAAAATCACGTGATTTTTTTCAATAACTTGGCTTCCCCTTTTCTGCCTTTTTGAAAACGGGGCCCTTTTTAATTGGGAACAAGAAGACTCTGACGATTTTGACTGGCTAAAGAGGGCCGGGGGATACCCGTTTATCGAAAACTGGGGCCCCGTTCTACCATTTCAACTGGGGGAAAAATCATCATTTTTTTCTTGAAAAACGTATAAAAGTCTAGGGGATTTAATTATTAAAATTTTAAAACAAATTTTCATTTCCCTCTTCCCAAAAAGGTTTTTTAATCTTTTTTTTCATTTTATATTTTAAAAGCTTTTCTTTAAAATGTTGTGTGATTTTTTGTTTTAAATGGGAAACCTTAACCTTACACCATGGTGACAAAAAGATAAAACCCTGAGAAGGTTTTTTATCTTTATTTGAAAATTTTTCATTGAATCTTATAAAAAAAATTTTGGGCCCGGGTTGGGAAAAAATAAAGATTGAAATTTTAAAAAAATCGAGGGGTGTGATAAGAACAGGCAGATTTTTAGAATAAAATATAAAACTACCCTTTATAAAATATTAAAATTTTTTTTATAAACAGAGTATCATTTTAATTTTGAAAATTTTGACTTTTTTATAAGCCGTGTTGAAAACAAAAATTCGGGGGTAAAGTTTAAAGGGAAAAAAAGTTATTTTTTTTTAAGGGGGTTAAATTATCTCGTGCGCAAAGCCCTTTTTATCTTTAGAGATCAACACTTTCTCGTTTCGGCCCCGACATCTTATCTCGAAACGATCAATATTTTCTCGTCGCACAACCCCTCTTAAACTTGAGCGATCAACATCTTAAACTCGAGCGGGTCAACATATTATCTTGAGCGATCAACCCTTTTTTTCTTGAAACGTCAACATTTATCTTGGGGCGATAACATCCTTTTCTTGAAACGATCGCCCTTTTTTCTTGCGCTACCAAACTTATCTTGACGTCAACACTTATCTCGAGCGGCAACATTTAAATTTTGTGCGCACGACCCTCTTATCTTGAGCGAAACAACATCTTATTTCGAGCGTTAACAATTAAACTTGACGATCAACATATTTTTTTTGACATCCCAAAATAATACTTGAGCGATCAACATCTTTTAAAAGAGCGATC
>NW_026461682.1:0-19081 GCF_021730395.1 Mercenaria mercenaria | reverse complement strand
ATCCTATTCATATTATAATTTACTACGTAAATACTTGACAGTATTTAAACGGATGGTTAAGGCTATTCATGTTCAATTCAACTGTGTTTCAATGTTTACCATTACAATTAATCAGCTGTTAAGCGGACAAATGTATTTTACTTTATAACATATTTGCTGAAATACGATAGTGGTAGGATAACCTTCATCTTGAGACCATTTACATTGTATAAGCATATTTGTGTTTAGTATATTTTAACACAGGTTTCATTTTAACTTCCTTGTTGTGTGTGTAGAAGGCCAAAAATGTTGAAGGAGATATTATGTCGTGTTAAATGTGTTACTCTCTTAATGTTTATTTGTCATGGCTTTCAAGGTATGTATAATATATATTTATATAATTTCTAATCTTTGATAAATTCACAAGTCTCGGAGTTGTTGTGGACAGTATTTTCACATATTTTCACAGTCTGGAGCTCAATTAATAATCGATACCACGGCTGCTTATTGCGTTATAAGAGCACCACCAGTGCCCTTTAGCACTTCCGGCACGCAAAACAGATACGTAAGTTCACGTCAAGTGGTTTCTCACTTATCGGACAGAAAAATCTCTATTTTTAGCAATGCTGGAAAATCTTATCTCACATGGGTTATCCCACACTCCTGTGACGGACTACTTCATGCACAGAATATTCATATTACTTACGTAAAATAATTAAAAATCAGGTACCTTTATCTTTTCTCTCCGTTCCTTATAGTGTATTTCTCGATTCAAAATTCATTACTTTATGATAAGAACGTACCGTTACGCTACAAACGATAAAACTAAAGCGGAACTTTGTTATTGTGCGTCACTGAAATGTCACGACGTCATTTCTGCTTACGGACGCCAATTTCCCGCGTTTTAAGTAGTTTCATATTTTTATGCTTGTTTTTATTGTTTCTGTTGTGGTAAGTGAGAAATAGAATCCATCATTGGTGTTCGGTGAAGATCGGAAATCCCAACCCGCGGGCGCACCGCTCAAGTCTTAAACTCGGCTCAGCCTTGTTTAAGACTTGAGCGGTGCGCCCTCGGGTTGGGATTTTCTGATCTTAACCGAAGACCAATGATGGATTCTCTATGTCTTTTTCTTTTTCTTTATGTTTTTAGAATAGGATATCAAAAACGGGGCTTCGTAGTCCGACCTGTAAATAAACAAAGATTTATCCTGAAAAAATATCTGCTTAAATAGTGTTTGCTTATTTCATTGTCTACGAAAGAATAGATTCTCTAGATGTGAACGTGTTATTTTCTTTTCAAATACGTCGAACGTTTTTTTATAAAATCTAACCGAAGCCATGCTTGAGTATTTGAATACAAACAAGCTAAAATCTATTGTTACAGAAACATATAACATCTTTTGTATTTCAGAGTGTTATTTATATGAAGTATTTTAGTGTATAAAAAGTAGAAAATATTAGTTATTTTGGTAAAATTTAAATTGTGTATAGTGCTAGGTGTTCAATGCAAACTCTACTTTAATAGATTAATTACATAATTTAACCAGTTAGCCTGTTCAAATGGGGTATTTTGTTGTTTCCTACTTACAAAGATTCAGTTGAATATATGACCGTCGTATCGGGAATTTTATTACAAAATAAGTTGAACATGTCAAGATGGCCGCTTTTTCTCTCTTGTTTAAAATCAGCATCAAATCATTAATGTAATGGTATACAATCAAGCTATCCACGCACAAATCAAGATCTAAATGATATAAGTAAGAGCAGGAAGAAGAATATAACCTCCAGTACACACTGTTTAGATCACTTATAATTACTCACTTCGTTCGTTTTTTATTATTTCATTATTCTCTAAATTATACAGGGTGCGTTTAAATATGGCAATAGCATCCAAGCCATAAAAATCCTGTCTTACAAAATGTATATGGGCAGGCTCGAGTAACGCAACTTGAGAAGTGTAAAATCAGTTTTGTCGTACTTCATTTTTCACTTGTTTGAACGACAAGGCAAGCTGATATCATGATCTGCCATAGAAAGTAAAAAAGCATAAAACTACAATTTAACAAAGATTTTTTTTTACAAAATGTAAATGCATAATTGCCCGGTGCCGCAATTTAAACATCGGGTACAATTTGACATTTCAGTCTTGTCTTTTGCTTAAAGTAAGGGTTTTAAGTATAAAATTGTGATGCATTTGCTATATTTTGCTTCCGAATGGAAAGGACAGGAAGAACAAAACATTTATATACTGCATTCAGATTGACAGATATCCTTCTACGATATTTTGATCAGTAGCAATGCAAAATGTTCACCTTTCCACACTTGTTCTTTCACTAATCAAGCATATATTTTCCACGGTAAGTCTTTGTTTATATACAGGTCGGACTACGAAGACCGATTAGTGATATCCTATTTCAGAAACAGAATAATTCAAAGAAAATTGAATTACCGACTGTAAATTTGTCGAATTAATGTGAGCAAATCGTTCACCGGTACGACAATTCCATTGAAGCGAGCAACAAAATTGTATACATACCGGTATGTTTTAAACAAGTACCAAAGCAATTTAGACAACCGCAAATGTGTTCATATGCGATGTAGATGGAACCTTCAATGATAGACTGAGTGTAGTTCCAATTAAAATAATGGCCATTTCCTAAACGCTGCTGTAATAATAAATAGAAAAAGTGAAAAATCATAGGTCATCCAACACGATATAAATGAAAATGTTACATGTACAAGCTCGGTTTGATTGATACTATTGTATAGAGCCCATTTTCAAAAAAAAAAAATCAAATGATGGGCATATCAGGACAACGTGTTGCTTACCCAGACTTCAAAAGGCAATGTAGCCCGCCCTCTTAGCTCAGTAGGTAGAGCGTTGGTCTACGGATCGCGGGGTCGCGAGTTCGATCCCCGGGTGGGGTGTATGTTCTCCGTGACGATTTGATAAAAGACATTGTGTATGAAATCATTCGTCCTCCACCTCTGATAATTCTCGCTTGATATGGATTTCTTCGAGAGTATATCCCGTATCCTGTCACCAACAAGCAGTGTAACTAATAATACACATTATTATTTTACTATACCTGTCAATTATTAACCTGTAACTGTCCATTCTTAAAATAATATATACTTTAAGAATGAACAGGTACAGGTTAATAATTGACATGCATAGTAACAATCTTGTACGTTGGGAGGTGTGAGTACATCAACCTATGAAATTCAAAAGTTTCGAAATATGAACTACGTTTTACAGAAATTGTAGCTGCAATAAAGATTCTGAAGGGGAACGTATGACTCAAATCGCCTCCGAGATTATCAGTAAAATGAAAGAAAGAATAGGCCAAAAGTAATGACAGCAATTTAGTTTGAATCTTCAATTGTTACCCCTACATCGTTATAAAAAGTATCACAGAAATACAACTGGTATGGCATTTTCAGCTGGATATAGGCAACTACAAAAAAAAAAATTTTTCTTTATTTTTTAAATGCTGCATACCAACATTTCTTATGCAGTGTTCGAGTAAAAAAATGTCATAAAATACATTAATTAAAGTCCTACCCAGAAATGAGCAAATTCACCTTTCTACTACAAAGATAACAAAAAGAAGTCAAATGTCCTAAAGTTTTGCTACACGTTTCGGTATTACCCGAAAATTTGACGATGCAATTTTCTTGCATTAACGATATTAGATATTGTAATAACGAAATAAGTTCTGGTAAAAACGAGATACGAAGTCGTCATGTAAAGATTTCGTAGTTATGTGAAACGGGTATACGGGTAATGTTCTTGTAATAATGATAGAATATCTCGTAATTACGCGATAAGAACGATTTTCGTTTTGTAATAACGATATACGATATATGTAATTTATTGTAATTACGAAACGTTATGTCGTAAAAACGAGGCATGAAGCCATCATAGCGAGTATAGTTCTCGAAGTAATGTGATAAGGGTAATGTAATTTTCTTATAATAATGATATTTCGTAATTACGGGATAAGACATTTATTCCGAATGAATCTCTTCGACTTTTGTAATTTGAAGATTGATGTAAAAATTCCATTTTCTATTTTGTAAACACCAGATTAATTAAGATTTGCACATTGTTATGCAGGAGTTTCTCATACCAGTCATAAAAGTCAAAAGTACAAGTAAAACGTTTGTAGTGTTTTTGTAAAACATAATTTTGCAATTTTCATGAGATTTCCTTTTAAAAGTTTATTTGTTTATGATATATTATATAAAAGACGTCTCCAGCATTGAAGATCTTCATTCCTTTATTCAGGGAGACCTTAAGAATAATACATATTTTACTTGGTTCTTAAATAAGAGAAGGAAAATGCATGCATGCTGTGGTAGACTTTTTTAATTATAAGTAGTAAGGTTTTCTTCCCCAACTTATCAAAGACAGAATTTCAAAGGCAGAAATAAATCCAAATTAAAATCCGTTTTCATCGTTTTCTTAACTAAATACTATAGAGAATAAGAAACATTTCTATGCTAATGGTAAATAGCATTTTCTCGGCATGTCTGTTCCATTGTTGATTAAAAATACCGAGTTATATTTGAAAAACATATACATACATTTTAAATCCATCATAGTATCAAATTACTTGATCAATATAAAACTGTAAACTCAGCTTGTACAAAGGCATTGACAACTACACATATCATAAGGCCAAGTTAAATTTTAGTTTTGTAAAAGTTCTTGAAAACATTCCACATTTATAACAAAACGAGATCTATTTTAAAATTTTCTAAAAACAGCACTGAATATCATAAATGTTTCAAAAAAAATCTTCTAATTGCAATAAATCTTTATGTGCAATTTAATTTTGACTTCGTGTCACTTGTTTTTAGTTTAATTCAGAGACACAATCAATGAATAGCTTTGCCTTAAAGGGAATTCCGATAGTTTTTTATGCGCATCTTTCTGCGCAGCCGACACTTTCTATGGAAAACTGAACTGAAGTCAACATTTGTTGAAACATGTTACAGACAGTCTTAAATATGAGAAATCTTGAATGAAATAACATTTTTGATAAGTTTTATCAGTAATCAAATGTTGATACTGGTTTATGTTGTATTGACAAGTATCATGCCTGACAGATATCTTGCTATTTTTGTGGTTGTGTTTTCACATCGCATTTTAGTACAAAGACAGTGTTGTTCATATAATGTAAGATAATTGACTTAGTATTGATAAGACAATATCACCTTTCAGATTATTTAGTATTCAATTATAGAAAGAATTAGGAATTTTTAAAACATTTTTGTAACTTCTAGCAGACATACATGTAATCAATTTGGCCAGGTTAGCGCCATTTTCCGTCCGATCAGGTGTTGTATTCTAACGATCTTAACATAAAAATTAGCCTGGTGACCCATACATTTTTAGCCATTTTTATGCTTACAATACAATTATCTATACACAAGAAAAACAGGAAAAAATTCTATGAAAGAGTTTTTTCAAAACTTAAAAAAATATTCTTCACAATGGGTATTTTTCACTGAAAAAAGTTCACAAAAGTAAATATGAAACAATATGTTTTTTTTTTATTTGTACCCATTATTGTAAGGATAGGGTATTACAAATATGACTATGATATAAAATAAGTATATAATAAAATCTGTAAAAAAGAAAAAAAAACTTATTGTGCTGTCTTGATGTATTTTTTGGTTGGTATTTATAAAAAAAGCAGAAAATCATGAAAATGTTGAAAATTCGCTAGCAGTTTCAGCAACAGTGGGTGTGTTCAAAACAATTTTTCACAAAAACAAGCCTGGTGACCTATTGCTTTTATTTGTTCATTGTTTTCAGCACAAATTTTCCTATCATATATGTGAATTTAAAAAATTTCTATGAAAGGAAAAAAACTAAAGGAATTCTCTTTAAAGAAGCCAATATTAAAGAAATTATATAATATCACGACAATCTAGACTTTTTCGTGAGGACCATGTTTTAAGTCAGAGAAAAGCCTCAAACTATCCATTATTTGAAAGAACGGACAATCTCCATTCTTTCACATAATGGACAGTGTTCGACTTTTTTCATTTACTTAATATATCTGTCATTAGTTTTGTGAACCTTTGATACTCGCATGTACTAGAAGTAACCTTTTTCATCAATAGTTAGAAAGAGGTGAAATTCCATGCTCTTTCACTTCAGTGAGATAATTAATAATATGTCTCTTGAATGCCCGAAATGGCCATAATATTATATTATCTAACTCCAGCTTTAATCCCTTGTGTTTAAGTAGGAAATGTACTATAGAATTTGTATTCTTTTATCATCTTGTAAGACATTTAACAACTGTCACCTAACCGTTTTAAAATAAGCAATTATTTCAAGGAGTAATAAGTAAACTCAGGGTTTTGATAATTATTCATAATGTAATTGCATGATTTATGTTACGCTTGTCAGTTAAATACTGAGTTGTATCAGTGAAATAAATTGAAATTTTTACTCTTTCAAAGCAGTGAAAGTATAATTTTTATTTTTACTGGTAAGGAACTACATTTGAATGCGAAAGAATATGAATCATTAATAATGAAATGCTTTGTAAATGTAATTCAATGAAGATATAAATGAACATTAATATTTACACGTACACAATGATATACGCTGTACCCTTATAAAGTGTAAAACAATTTCAACCGTTTGACAATTTTCCAGCATAGTTAAAGTGCAATGCACGCGACGTTGCGCGGGTTAAATTGGTGTGATATGAGTTATATACGTTTCTACTGCTCGAATGTTAATTTTATTTGATTTGTTCTACTCTGAGGATTGATTTCTTACCTTTTATTCTTTTATTAAAAAAATATTTCGTAGTATGCTTCAACTTTAGCGTGTACTAATATGTACTTGTAACATGTTTTTGAAAATTTAAGGCTACACTTCAATTATAATCAAAACAAAATTGAAATAAGATCAGTTTGTTTAAAGACAATGTTCTGATTTGTCCTAAAGATTGGGCTTCCCTTGACTGCAATTTTGAAGATGGACTTTGTAACTGGCAACAGGAGACATCTGACAATTTTGATTGGCTACGAGACTCCGGTCATACTCGGTCTTATTACACTGGACCAAGTTCTGACCATACAACTGGAGGTAAGTCATCAGTTCTGGCTATTAAAATACGCATCTGTCAAGGACATTTAATTTTGATTTAAATCTACTGCCATTGTGGGAATCTCTTCTTCCAACATTGCCCCCTCACAATTGACCAGATGCCTAACATCAGCCGTTGACTATGAATACTGAGATTTTAAGGTTAACTACATTTTCTGTTATCGTAATATAACTTCTCTTAAACCTTAAGATTATTTGTGTTTGGATATGAATCTTTTGCATGTTAGCATTGTGTTCTTTTAAATGCAAGTTCTTGTTTGTTTTTAAGGATGATTTCTTGCAGGAAATTTGACACCTGTTTTCGTAAGAGCCATCATTTTTTTTAACGGCCAAATATAACTCTTATTAAAACGTTTTCTATCCAAGCATCTAAACCCTATACCATGGTAAATCAAGCGATAAACCACAAGGAAGCCTTGTATATTCTTATTTGAACAAGATCATTGAGATTTTTTAAACCTAAATTTAGCCGGATAAATAAACATTAGAACTGAATAGAACAAGAATAAAAGCAGATTGATTCTTAGAATCCATATAATCTATCTTGATATAAGCATGTCGTCTACTGGTTACAAGTAGTATCATTTTCATTGAAAAATTTTGCCAATTTTTAGAAACAATCAAACGTTTTTGTTTTGTTTTTTTGTTGTTGTTTTTTTTTTTCAATATAAGAGCAAGCTTATCTGGCAAGTATTCTATTTTATTTTTATAATTTGGTAACTGTGTTTATTTGAATGTGCTGTGTTAATAGTGTAGAAATGTTCTATGTGCATATCTAATACATTACAGTAAATTTTCAGCAGTGTATTGAAATTGTTTGAAATGGGGCTGCCTCATTTTCCGTCATAGATAAATAATAAACTATTAATATGTTGTTAAATCCTAATTTCGATAATATTTTCCTGTTAAATTTGTCAAAGGTTTGAATCTCGATAAATATAGTAGAAAGTGTAGTTTGAATTTATGCTTTTGGTTACCTCCCTTTATGGCTGTAACTGTAACTGTTCTTGTACGGTATTAAAAGTAGCGATTTTTTGACCATGTAACTGTGCATATTATCTATTTGGACAGCTATTTCATTTGATTTTAATATAAAATCTAAAGCCTTATGGAACTTTAAAACTACTTTAGCCAGAGAAAATAACTCATTATGACATATTGTAGCATGTGTTTCATTTAAAGGGATATTCAGGTAATACTTTTATGAAATATATCAGGCATTTAGTTATACTATTTTACCCAGTCAATAAAAGGAAACAGAAATAGGTTGTATCATTAAAGTAAAATTTCTATCGGCGATTAATGACATTTGTGAAGTCGTGAACATATGGCAAATCGTTCAGTTGAATATATGACGACCAATGAAATATTGAATGACGTATTATAGTAATTGAAATTTATGTTTCTGATAGATGATGGTCACTACATCTACATCGAGGCATCTGATCAAATTAAAGATGAAACAGCAGTTATTATCAGTCCAGTGCAACAATCGGGTCATTTTTGCCTGACATTCTGGTACAATATGTATGGCAATGATATAGGTGCCCTTAACGTGTATATGATATTAAATGGTGGTAGCATAACTCTCCTACTTACAAAAGATGAAAACCATGGTAACAACGATTGGAGGAAAGCAGTGATAAACAATAACGCTAAGGACACATATCGGGTATGTGCGTTTACACTTTGATAACGTGTGTATATATATCAAACATTTTGAATATGGACCTGTCGTTTTCTTTTGTCGGCCGGTTTGCCTGCTTTCAGCACCGTCTTACCGGGGTAGACAATTTGGTTTCCAGTTAATAACTGTAGTTACTGTCAAACTTCGCAGTTTTATTGCTTTATTGCTTTTTGTTAGTTAATAACTCGTATTGCTATTGTCGTCTGTGGTCAATATGCAATACTACAGCAATCACGAGCGATCAAACATTTTTCTGGGATGATAATGTCACTTAATTGTCAGAGTTGTTCTAAGGGTTAGCATGTCAAAAGTCAAATTTATTTTGACATTTAGGACGCTTTAGGCAACTTAAAGAATATCTGTTTGAAACAGATCCATGACGGTTCCGATGACTAACAACAGAAGCTGAATTGAGACGTTTTCCGATGGTCATTAAATTACTCCTTAAAATGTTTTTGTTATGATCTCCAGAAGGCTGATAACGATTACGTATAACTTAAGACTGCAAAATGTCATACAACAATAATCATATCATCTCCGCCAGGTTACAATGGGGTAATAACTTTTCGTGTTGATATGATAAAAGTGTTTTACAAAACGTGATTTAGTTCATTCGTAATACATATTTTATCAATATCTGTCTAATCTTATTAAATTCATTAGGTTGACCTACGTAAACGTTTTCTTGCCTTAAAGTCACACTGTCAATTCCACTCTCCCATAGTCTAAAGATAAATGTCACTATTATTACTGTCCACCATTCTGATAACATGAGGCGTACCTGTCTGGATATTTGCAGTAAATGCGCTAAGTTAAGGTAGTTCTACACGTTTGATAAAGTGGAAGTGATGACGTAAGGTCATTTATCCAGAAAACATAGAATAAAGCTTTGGTTCGGCGTACGGAAACGAAAATCATTTTATGAATTTATGGCCACATGTTAGTGTCAAGGTAACTATCTTTCTTAAGTTAATATATGATATTAAAATATCTAACACCGAAAATTGTCTAAAAGTCGATTTGAAATGCGTGGATCTTTTTAATCGCGGGCAAATATCTTAAAAACAAGCTGGATTTGTACATTTTATTTCACCATATTATAGGGCGTATCTTTATTTACGACTGTGAGAAGTTTCATTAGAATCATCTACAATCTAGAAAAAAAATCTGTTCTCGACAATGTTTCCCATACACTCCAATTATGAAAACTTGTGTAAGGTTGATTTTTTTTAAATCAGTCTAGCAAAAGATCAAGCACACGGCCCTATCTTTTTATATGGCGAATTACAAATGTATTCTGAAATTTTGAAAAGTCGGAGTTTAATACAATTCTACAGTTAAGAAAACATTTTGATCTGAACGTGCAGAATTACCTTAATTATACCGTTGCTATTGCTATTACAAATAGATACATTTTATCTACTGTATGTATTGACTCTGTTGCAATAATGCGCGTACATATAATTATCTAGGCCTAATACTAGTGTAATTATACAATTGTATACCATCTGTTGAGAAACCACACTACGTTATGAAAATAAAATAGAATAGATTTAAACAGTACTTGTGATATTAAGAACAATAATCACATATTTTAAGTTATCATGTTTTTTCCCGCACAGTTTCGAGCTGACACAGATGACCCTTGCAGAAATTTGATAAACAAGTGACCTATAAAAGCTCCGTTGTTTAATCTTGTTGGCCAGTTTGTCTGCTTTCAGCTCTGTTTGACTAAGATAGAACGTTTTGTGTCCTGTTAATAGCTGTATGCTGAGTTTTGCGATTTACCATCAACCTTTTATTGCTTTTGGTTAGTAAATACCCGTATTACTTTGACGTGTGAGATCAAATGACAATGCCTAAGCAACCATGATACTTTTTTCTGGGATAATGTTGTCACTTTATTTTCAGAGTTCTGCTTTGGGTTATCAGGCCAAGAGTCAGTCATATTAACATATGTAGCTATTGGTATTACTTTGCTATAATGCGCATACATATATGCTTATGCATGCCTAATATTAATGTAATTATGTAATGGTAAATCATCTGGTGCGGGGGGGGGGGGGGGGGGGGGGGGAGGGAACAGCATTATGAAAATAGAATGAATTTAAACATGGATTTGTGACATAAAGAGGAAATAGTCTCATATTACTTTTTTCGCACAATTTTGAGCTGATAATAGATGTTCCTTGCAGATAAAAAACAATTTGTTAAATAAACAAACACCAAGTAGTTGCATCTATTACGATTGAATGCAATTTGTACTAGTTTCACAGTGAGTGAAAAAAAATCACTTAAATATATACAAAACAAATACCACCAGAAATTAATAACTTTACATGTCTTAGTCAGAAACACCCGCCTTTTGAAAAAAAAATCGGTTGATTTAAAAAAAATCTGGAATACGAGCAACAGTCTATATACCATTAATATTGTTCTGCAATTCATTTAATTTACTAATGTTTTAGGTTATGCCATCGCTGCAAGTGCGTTAGTGACCTAAATTCATATTTCTCATGTTAAACCTGTTATTCCTAAATAAACATCTAGCAGGAGATGCTGAACTCAGCTTTGCAATATTTTCCTGAACGAATATAGATCCTCTCTTCGAAAATATTTTTTTTAAATCAGCAGTGTTAATGTAAATTCTTCAGATGTTAAATGTCCAAACTAGTAATATTTTGTTATTAAGAAATACAGGAATGTTTTCAAATCATGTCTAATTGTAGGTTATGCCCCTTTTCTAAAATAGGTTTCTATTTAAAGCATCATGGAAGGTTCCAAAACTTCCATGTATCACCAAGAATATATTGAAGATTCTGGAAAAATCCAGAATAGCCCAGACTTTAAAATAGTGTAAATAACCTGTTTATAGATCCTTCTTAAACTTATAGTCTGTAAATAACTTATTGACATGTATGATCTAAGATAGGCTTTATCAGTAAACAATGAGTCAGCAAGAAAAGTTGATACAGTAAATATAATGGGGAATGACATGTACATAACAACTTATAAACAAGTGAATCATCATATATAAAACGTTGATCAAGTATAAAGTAATGATCAAAATAGCACATGCATGAATAGTGTACTTAGTATTAATTTCAATTTACGATGAATTATGTATAAATCAAAATATATGTCTTGCCAAGAATAGCCATGCTCGAAGAACGTAGCCTTCTCGAAACGAAATTTCTACCAGTGAATGCATGAATGTGTAAATGATTCACATCTAGACATGACTACAAAAATAAAGTAAAAGAATTAAGACAAGGATCATCATATAGACTTTCTGACAAAAATACAGCTTGTTATTTGTGGCAAAAATGTCGCTTCAGTTTACTCTAGATGGTTTGCACCATCGCTACCCTTTTTCAAGGTTACGAAACAGTGTAATCCGCAATATGAATTTCACACATCAGAGGAGCGGTAATCCAGTGGTTAAGGTTTCGGCCGCTCAACCCGGGATGTGTGTGTGTGGGGTGGGGGGGGGGGGGGGGGCGAGGAAACAGTCAGGAAGAAATGTATTAAAACAGATAAGCCCCAGAGTGTTTACGAACGCAATCAAAGAGGAAAGTGCAGCGTCCATCTGTAAAATGTCTGAGCACAAAAATAAAAAACAAAGACAAATATCAAACCTAGCTTTGTGTCTCAAACTTGTCAAGTTTTAAGGGGATCTGTAGTCGCAACTTAATAAACTGAAATTAGATTTGCAAACATATTTAAGTTTATTTTGTATCGTTCTGTAATCTAACATCAGCTTTTTACTAAGATTATGATATTAAATTCTATCAGGCCTTTTCAGAATCGTGTTTAGTGCTTTTCTTGAATGTTTTTATTCAAATTATGTTGCTTATTTTATTCGAAGATTGCGTTTGAAGGTGTAAGAGGTGATGGTTCCAAAGGTGATATTGCTGTTGATGACATTTCAATTATACCTACACTGTGTTCTTTAGGTAAGGTGACTTACCTTGTTGATTATACAGTGTATAAAGTTAGTGAAATTTCAGTTTGGATTTGTTGTCCACGTGTTTTAATATTAGGTACATGAACAAAGTATTTTAATATAAGAATGAAGAAAATTGTATATTTATCGTTTATGTAATTTTATATTTCGCAAGTGTATACAGCCACGCAACCTTATTAATATACCACCGTAATACTTCGAAATAAATTGCAAACCAGGACCCTTTTCTAAGAGCATTCATATATCAGTGATAAAAAGTCAAATTTAATTATTCCTACAATAGTAATAAAACGCAACTGTATTTACAATAGTTATATACAAAAGTAACAAAAGTTAAAGTCAAAATTGATTTTTATGTCATCAAAAAAAAAAAAACAACAACAAATATTCAACTTTAAGTCATTGGTGGATGACTTGAGTGAAGGTGTAAATATATTACAAACAATACATATGTAACATATTAATTTTATATTCTTTACTACGTAAACGCTTGAAATATTGATGGTATTTGATTCTTTTTTCTTATTTCAAGTAATTGTTATTGATTTTAGAATATGTAATTTACCTAATTCATTTTGCAAAAGTAAATATGTTTGTTGTACTAATAATTTACAGCATTTGCAATGAAATTAAATTATTATATATGCCCTATAGAGCCTTCACAGTCACATGTAACGTAATGTTTTGCTGTACCGATTTAGCAAATTGATAAAAATACACAACACTTTGTATTGGTCTATAATAAAAATGTTCTATTTTAGATTGTGATTATGACGATGGGTTTTGTAACTGGATGCAATATGATGGTGATAACTTCGACTGGACATTGCAGAGAGGACCTACTGAAACAAGTGATACAGGACCTGAAGCAGATCACACGTCTGGAAGTATGTATCTAGATAAAGCTCTAATCAGATTAGAAATAACCATAAAAAAAACATGAAAATGACAAGCATCAAAAACGTGCATATTGCATATGTTAAACTTGTATCATGTTATCTCTTGCATTCGGGACCATAGATTTCTCTCAACCAAAGAGATGCGGTAGATGATGTTTTGTGAATTAACTGCCGGTAACTGTTTGAACAGTAATACTGAAATATAAAGACGGTTCAGGCGATATCGTCTCACAAAATATTCCCTGATTGCGTTTAGTATAGGCAAACGGACACAGTTTTTTAATCAATAAAATACCGATATGATACAGATATGAAAAGGCCTTTCCATTTATACAAAATTTAATTTAAGGTTCATGTAATGTGTTATATTCTCTTTACGTTTTATAACCCTCTTTATAGGAGTTTCTTTAAAACTTATACAGCACTGTCAAGTCTTTTAATAGAGTTTGGTCTGTTTGGAACAGCGAATTTTGTCTAATATCATATGCACTACGTCTTTGACTGTCCAGGTTCCAATTGGAAAAAAATATGTATAACTTCTTTTTTAAAAAATATTCTATCATTATATCTATGATTATTTTGTGTCTAACATGTGGGTGACTCATATCATGTTCTATTTCTACCGCAATGTTCATATAAATGTCTCAGTTACCCGTTAGACGTAAAATAGTGTTTGCCCTTTACTTTTATTACTGAGAATATAATGATCTCCTTTCTCACAATCGTTTAAAAGTTTGCAAATATTTGTTTGCTTTTAATATCGACTTGCAAATATATGAAATTTCTCCGGTTTCATTAGGGATGTATGTTTATAAGTATAATAAAGAAATAAGGCTTTTTAACAAGAACCTAATATTTAGTTGGTCGTTCATAATTTACGGTATTTGTAACCTTGTGCAAAGAGATGATGGAGTATTTGCCTTCTTTCTCTGATAATTATACGATGATAAATATGTGCTTTAAAATGACTTCTGGAACTAAACCTCGAAGAATATAGATAATTGAATGTGCCTTTTTTAGATTGTTTTCATGTTTAAAATATGATGAACAGCGACATTTTGTGTCAAAGTTACCGCAAAAGAAAGGAAAATTAAAACGTCAATTAAAGTTATTAGGAGGTATTTTGTAATCATAGAAAGCCATCAAGCAAATTAATAGCAGACTGTTCGATTGTCTGTTCCCGAGAACATTCAATCCTACCATCATTGCTATATTTAAACTTCAAGTACTTATCATACAACATATTGTTAAGCAAATGTTATTTTTACAAGCGTTCACGTAAGTGAAATAAAGCCATCAAGCTCTCTTGTTTCCAAGGTTCAATACAGAAATTGAAGAATACACCTCATTACAATGAAAAGAGTTAAATCTCAGGCAGTTAAAATTGTTTAAATGTCATCACGTTGAATTTTACAGGTGTTTTACCTTGCAATGTGCTGTTTTAAATCAGGGTAATATCATTTGACTTTTATAATATAGCATCCACATCTAGTTTTTATATTCAGCTTTGTCATTTTATATATTTTGAAAAAGTTGTGCATTAATTTTGATCTCGTACGGGAAAGGCTTTTAGTTAAATCTGATGTTTTAAATGTATAAAATATACCGAGGAAAATCTCCCAGTAGATATGTTCATATTTAGTAATATCAAATGTACTTTTATGAAATTATGTGAACATGTTGTAATTAGTATTACTTATTTATTTATTATGAACGCCTTGAACGGTGTTTTCAGAAAATATGCGGAGCAGTCCTCTGTTTCAGAGCTAATGTCTCAAGAAAAATATTGCATTTGTCAAATTGTATCCCCACTTGTAGTGTAGAATAAAACAACCACTAAAATGGGTATATTATTATAACTCAGCTCTGGTTAGCATATTTGTTGGTGTTTTATCATAAAGAAAACAAGATTATGCTAGCCACGGTTCTTCTTTAAAGTTGTTTTTATACTGAGGTCTTAAACCTTTGAATAAACAGAAACAGAACCATCGGGGCTATAGCTGATAAGATTGTTGTGTATTTGATGATAATTTGTTTCGTTACAAAAACTATGTAGCTTTGACTGATGTCGTCGTGACAATGTTACCTAAATCCTATCAAAAATATAACAATGCTATAGTGGAATATAATGACATTGATAATATTGTTAAGTACAGTCTCTTAGAACAGTGAATATTTTCCCTGTTTTATGTCAGTAATACGCTTCCAAAAAGCAAATAAACGAACGAATTTGGTTGTCTATGTATTGAGTGTCCAGTACAAAGCTGCACGCAGAAATATTTTTCTGTGTTGTAAAAAAACGAGTAGCTAGCTTCTCTTCTCTACTACGCTCGTGGCAATGAATTCCATCGGAAATGAGGTGTCGAGGGTGATTAATAGAAGTTGTAGAACTTGTTTCAAAATAGACCTAAATTAAATTGTATAAACTAAAACAGCAGTGGAATTGTGGGCAACAAGTATTTGAAACAAGATTGTAATAGTTTTATCCAATGTTTTTTTTAGATGGCCAATATGCCTACACTGACTCAAGCCATGGAATTAAAGGTGGTGTAGCCTGGCTGGTGAGTCCATTACAGAACGCAGGGAAGTATTGTTTCTCATTTTGGTACTACATGTACGGAGAAGATGTGGATAGACTCGTGGTAGGACAGTTGTATAGAAATGGGACGGCTGAAGAAGTCTTTACAAGAAAAGGAAATCAGGGTCAAAAATGGTTTCGAAAACAACTATTTCTACACATTACTACATATTTTAAGGTACAGAAACAAATAATGTTGAAATGCGAGTAACAAATATTCGTGCTTTTCACACTGACTTCTCTAGATTAACCTCCACTGACATACCTAGATTAACCTCATAGTGGTGTGACAGTAAATTCTGTCGCAAATGATCTTCCATAGAATGCATAGTACATGATAGCACGTGAGTTTTATGTATATGATAACGGATGTTTACGCAAAATATATGTGAAATATTGATTTAATACAGTAACATTTGATCAAGGTATCCATCGTTGAATTACACACATTCAAATACAATGGCTCCATTTCAAAGCTATAATAAAACGTGGAGACATATATTCTTAATTGTGTCGTATCCATGGTAGTTCTGTAGTGAAGTAACAAGTTTCGATGGGTTAAAATAATTCAAGGGAGATAAAAATAGTATTCATTAAAGTAACCAAAAAGTCTGTTGCTACAACAACAAAGGAAAACATTGCTGCCGATAAGGGTATGGTAGAAGAAGATGGTTAATATACCCAGATAGCTCACACAGTATGCATTCCATAAGTGAAGGTCTCTCATATTCTGACCGGCCGTCCGAAGTCAGAGGTTTGTGCTAGATGGATCCCCATTTTGTTGACAATAAAACAAAGTCCAAGTGTTTAGATTGAGCCCAAAACTCTTGAAAAACTTAAGAACTATAATTACCAATGACATAATTTATTGCACACCCATAATTATATCAAAATCATAAGTAAATTTTTGCGTGATTTTTTATAACTACAGTATTCAACAATAAGCTTATATTATATCTGTAAAATATATATTTTTGAAATTTAGATTGTTTTTGAGGGAAGAGTATCAGATGAGAGGCGTTCATGGAGACGCAATAATGGAGATATAGCAATAGATGACGTACAAATGTTGTCTTGTCAAGGTAAGGAGCGAATTTTTATGTATAATATTTCTCAGAACACATATCTAGTGCTGTAAATATATTTCAATATGAAAGTCGTAAGAAGAGAATACAGTTTTAACAGTTGTCTTAAGTGGTTCCTGCGCAGTTAAACGTAAATTGTACAAGCAGTATCAACGCGCACAATCATTATTTGTTTTCATTCAGAAAGACCTCCAAATGGTGCAATTTGATACATGTTTTTAATTTGTTTAAAACAAGAAGAACATGTAAAAGACGTACTTTACGTCATAAGTTTGTAATTCATATTAAACAAGACAAAAATATTTTAGCGAAACACTTAAAACACGTAAATTGTAAAACATGACCTATCACTAATGGTGACGAATATTCCCAGACAGTAGTTTATTGTCAGGGTATTGAAAAAATGATACATTGCACTTGTATATTGTACTGGTTGATAATGTTCAAAGATACACATACAATTTTGTTCAAAACTTTATATGACCTCCACAAATCATTGATGTAAAAATAAAGAAGAAAATAGGCTAGTAGGTCAAAAGCAAGTTCATTAAAAGTCTGTTTAAAGATTTGTGTTCAAAACTGTACACGTGGTCCAAATTTTATGGCAATATCTTAAAAATATATAAAGAAAGCCAGTAGGTCAAAATTATTGACAAGAGACCATGTATTCACTAAGTGTCATCAACTAGCTATACTTAACAGCATATTAGTTATGTAAGCAAATTATTGAAGTTTTATCCAATGTAACTCTATTCATATTTGAAACAAATAAAGGGTTATAACTTCGTCGTGTAAAATCAGTTAAATGGAAACTGCTTCGTACATGCACAACTGCACTTGGTACCAATGATAATCATTATAAGGTTTGACAAAAGACTGGCATACAATGAAATAGACCGGAAAAATTCCGGCTACAGACGGACGGACCGACGGACGTACAGACCGGAATCCAATATAGCCCACAGATACTAGTATCTGGGAGTATAATAAGTAAGTGCCAAGTTATGTTTTAGTGAGTGCAAAATAGGAAGAGAGACACTTAATTTTTCTAATTATGGCAATGGTATTGCAGATAGCATGGTAACAGTAACAAGGCGTTTTGCAGACGACAGTTCTCTTGCAGCCTCCAACTCTGATACTGTTTACAGGAAAAATTCACTTAATTATGAATTAAATAATATAACAGAATGGTCCAAACGTTGGTTATAAATGTTTAATGCTAACAAAACAGAAGCCTTGTTTGTTTACACTTGGATCTAATTTTCATAACTTGTAAAAGTTACTTTAAGTTCAGATGGATAATGACACGATTCTATAAATTATGTACATTCCTCTGCCTCCAAATTTAAGTTTCAATGAAAGCATTAAAAATCAAGCTAAACGAAAGATTTAAATAAACATCTTATATAAGACTTGTTCAAGAATACGCAGCACTAGTTTAATACAACTGTGCAGATAACGAAAACCATTTTCTTTGAAAAACTGGAGTACTCTAAATGAAATTGGTTGGGTGCCTTGACTGATAGAAAGAACTTTCAAAGCCTTGTAACCTTGGTTAAAGTCAAACACCACACCTTGCCGGACCACAAATTTAATTTGATTCCAGAAACAGTAAATAATATTGTTCCAAGACTTCTAAGAAAACAGGAATGATTATATGTTACATGTATATCCGTAGCTCGTCACAGAAAAGATTTTACTAACTTGTTTATTCCATCTGCCAATCCTGTGGAATTATTTAGAAT
>NW_026461681.1:0-62643 GCF_021730395.1 Mercenaria mercenaria | reverse complement strand
ATTCGATTTCATATAAATGATTAACCGGTTTCAAAATTTGAAATCGTCCCAGCCCTACTTATAAAATTCAAATGTGTAATAAATTTACTATTATGTTTTGAAGACTTTCAGGAGAAGCTGGTCAAACTATATAAAACACACGTCATGAAGATACCACCGTTGCCCCGCCTACATAAAGATAGGAGGAATGTAAGTGACATATATGTTTCTCCCTGGATGACTGTAGAAATAAAGAATGAAGAGTCTAAAAGATGGGAAGAGGTTAAGATTTCAACGCATCAAATATTCAGAAATGATGATAAACCCGCAAAATATATCTACGTAATTGGAGAAGCTGGCTCAGGGAAAAGCACGTTTTGTAAAATGCTGGTACATTTCTGGTGTATCGCTCATCCGTATCAGGGATGCAGTTTAGACGAACGTGACATAGTTGAAGAAATGAAGAGATTCAATTTCTTATTTTATGTTTCACTACGACACTTATCCGATTGCTATAGTATAGAAGAAATACTAAAGAAATCATATAGTGATCCTGCGCTTGGAGATATTTTACAAAATGAATCTTGTAAATGTCTTATTATCCTTGACGGTCTTGACGAATGGAACCCAGAAAGAAAACACAGTTCGCAGTTTCTAACCCCAGGACTTCCAGGACACGAGTTCAGTGCAGACTATACAATTGTTACAACTACAAGACAATGGAAATTTGATGCTCTGCCAGTAAGTGATAGCGAAGTAGATAAAAAGGTCAAACTAAATGGAATTGATAGGTTTGAAATGAGAAACCTCACTAAGAAAACAGTCGAAATATTAAATGACATCTATCAAAAATGTAAAAATGCAGATGAGTGTATATTTGATCTTGAAAGTAGAGAAGTGTCCGACATTAGCCACACACCGTTAGTCTTGCAACAACTAGTTTGTGTATGGTTCAATGATAAATTCCGAGTTAATTCAAAGTGCGATATATACAAAAGCATGTTAGACCTCTTTTTTGAGTGGAAAGTATTTGGTACTTCAGAAAGTCAAACGCAACTTTATGCTATCAAGGCCCCCAGTAGAAATGCTCATGTGACGAAGTACATTTCATATTTAGCGTACGAAACTTTGTTTGACAAAAATAAAGAAACCACACTGACGTTCAGTAGTTCAACACTTACCCAATTGAGCATACCAGATGATGTGATAAATGACTGTTTGGCCAGTGGTATTATGAAAGAAGAGCGAATCATAAGTTTTAGTGAAAGTATACAGTCATCAATTTCCTTCTTTCACAAATCAATGCAAGAATATCTAGCTGCAGTGTATATAGCTAGTCAGTTCAGAGAAATGCTAAAATCGCAGAAGGATGAACATGGTCTTACAGATGTCTGCAAAAAGTGCGTAGAGAAATACTTCGGTAGTTGCAAAACGGTTGTTGATATTTTAGAACTGTCTAACGTGTTAATTATGCTTTGTGGATTAGAACCACAGGTGCTGACAAATGTTACTGAGTATTTCTATAACGTAGCACTTGTTGACACAATGGTGGTTGAGGAAAGAAATAAAGTAACGGAACCATTCAATTCAGATCATCATAAATTGATCAATGCTCTTCGAACCTGCATTATAAAGTGTATTGAAGAAGTGATGTCGATTGCAAAAAATGTTTGCCCGCATGTTTACATTGCCGATCTTTACGTTGACCCTTCAGCGGATTTGATACGTTGTTTTAATAATATTATTTTAAAAAATGTCCTATCGATAGAAATAGTGAAAAGTCCATACAGAATAAGAACACGTTATGAAAAAGATGATACAGAGGCATTTTATCTTGTCGTGAAACATTTAACAAAATGTGACCAATTAAAGGTTTTTACATTTATTACCGACAACCACTGTGACGAGAAGATTGACAGTGACGTTTCTGCAATACTTGAGACAAATATTCGCACTCTTGAAACTGTCAGTCTTTTAAATATACCCAGGGCAAACATACCACTTTTTCTTTCGAAAGTAACGGAAATGCGACAATTAACTTCGCTAGAGATGAATTGTATTTTCGGAGAAAGTATCCCACATAATATTTGTTTGTCGTTGGGTAAATACCTGGAGCAGACTACAAATCTTCAGCATTTAGCTCTCGGTACATTTTTTGTAAAATGGGACGAACATATGATAGATCTATCGAAGCAAAATCAACTTCAGCATGTTGATTTAAAGTTAAGTTCATTCAGTATGGTCAGTTGTAACACTGACAATCTAGAGACGTGTAAGCTTAGAGTTGCAAGCGGTGACATGATGAATCAAGTGTCTGGCAATCTATGTAGTGCAGGTAAATTAAAACATCTTGATCTGTTTTGTGGATTTTTTAGCAGTGTTAACGAAAAAGAATGCAAAACTACTTCCGAAAATATTTCCAGACTACTGCCATCATTAGTCAGTCTCAGTACTCTAAAGTTATGGAAGTTTACTTTTACTGACAATATTATAGCACGTCCGTGTGATATGCAGAATATGGAAAACATAACACTTATTCAGGTAAGAATGAATATTTCAACGTGGTGCAAGTTTATAGACAATCTTCCTGCACTGCCGCATATAATAAAGGTAACAACGATTCACATGGATATTAGAGATGGGACAACTTGTGGATACGGAATACGTGATGAAATGCAGGTAGCAGCTGCAAACCGGTACGTTAAAGAGAAAACGCATTTATTCTGGGTGGCATATGAAGATAACATAAATTTTCGGTTTACTACAATAAAAGTGTGACTTTGAATATGCTAATGGGAGAAGGTAAAATATGTGACTTTGTCAAGTTTTATAATGTTGACAGTAATTCATGACAAAAGGCGTACTAAGTTTACATTTCAAAACTTGTTGTATGCCTTTCAAGCATTTTGCATGTTTACTCAATGAATTAGATGACATACCTCCGTATTCAACAACTTTATAAAATGATTAAATAGCACTTTGAATGCGTGTACTAATGTTTTTTAAATGTAAAAATACAGTTTGTTAATAATTGTGAAAGCAAATATATCCATTCAGAGAGCTCAAGGCTCTATTCATAGATATAAGAATTTATCAGAATAAGGTTGACATAGTCATTACGTGTATTTCTTATTAAATTCTAGTTTGGTACACCCATTACCAAATAAAACAGCTGGCCTAGAAAAGATCATTGGTTCTAGCCAGGTCTTTCCCGTGCGTACTAAAAAGGACACTAAGAAAATATGAAATAAACTACAGCTAAGTCAGTTTTACTATAAACCCACCAATTAAATGTGTAAATTCAACCTAATGGTAGGGCTATGCCAGGTTAGAAAACAGTAAGCAATTTATTACATGATATCAGAATTTGATTTTAACAGTTTTATATTGAATATGTTTGGCTAAGTAGCCCTGAAAATAGGTTTGGAATATAGACCGGTCATCTACTGCAAACTATGGACCAGAGAGATGTATGAGTCGTCATGTTATCAATACTTCTAGCAGCATTTTATCAGACATTTTTTCTTTTATTTAACGAGTTTATAAATTTGATATGGAAGGCACAAATCGAATGTTCTTTTTATCACATGGCAGTTGGTTTTCGCTGACACATCGAACTTTCTATATCTTTACCTATAACAAATGAAATTAATAGGGAACATTAGTCAGTTACTTCCCCTGATTATGTCCAAGAAGTAGATTGGCCCTTCCTCTGTTTTTATCGTTGACTTCTTTGTAATTTTCAAAAGCAATATCTATACTAAATTTCATTGGATTGGAAAATGATTAAGGACAGGTTTTCTTTTTGTGGCCCTCTGCTAAATGTAGGTTTGATTAATCATTTTTATTTAGAAATCTACACATAAAAAGCATATTTATTTTGACCAACCACAACATTTTAGATAAAGGTTATAACGAAAAAGTCAGATGAATCCAACTGAAAGGGACCAATGTAGTATTTGGTTATCCTTGCGCTTTATCATACAACTTTTCAAGGGAAGTAAAAAGCTAATGTTCCTCATTATACCATCGTCTTTTATATTTATAAGCACGTCAACGCGAAATTATTATTCCAAAAACATATAATGTCTTACTTTCACTAGAACGATGTCATTGATTTTCAATCATACATACCTTTTCGTTTATAACCTGGTTTTCTCTTAGAATGATGTTTAATTCCTTTTCCTTTTTTCCGAAGTTATTGTATGAAATTAAATGTTAGTTATCTGTGTCTATGTACATTGAAAACAATCTCCGATATACAAGTGAGTTGTCACGACAAATTGGAATCTAAAATTACATAGGTGTTTATTTTTACATAAAACTTAATGGAAGACTATAACTAAAGACTATAACTAAAGACAAGAAAGATATATTATCTGCATGTATATAACACATTGTTATATCTTGGACACTGAAACATCGGAGGCTTGGAAATATTTCAGATGGTCTATTTGAACGCAACAACACACATTAACTCAGGATAATATATGATGATAAATGTATTGTATATGCTGTACAATTGATGCACACATCTGTAGATAAATTTTAAATCACTTTTTGCGTTTTGTTCTAATAAGAAAATCTTGCGCGAATTCAGTTGGTGGTTTGCTGGACCGAAAAAATGTAAATACACCAGAAGAAAGAGTAAGTATTCAGACTACGTAAGTTTTGTTGTTCTACCCAGGTGTGCGTCCTGCCTGAAATGATGCTTGAATGAGCATATGGGGTCTCAATCTACCAAGAAAAGCCAAGTAACCTACAGCTGAGTCGGTGACATGTTAAAAGCAACAAATTAATAATTTTAAGGTAAAAATGTGAGAAAATGTTGTTTTTTTTTTTTTTTTTTTTAGGTTAATTAATTATCTACGTGTAGTTTCTAAAAGTACAATTTATAGAACAGCTGTAAAGTGATCTTATAACAGCTCATTGATATCGTATCAGAGAACAGACAGGAAACATACATAAAGACCTTACAACAAATGTATGCGTAAAAGTAACGAACTTGAGCATTGCGCTTTATTTATTGGGTTAACCGGTTCCTCCTTGTGTTCTGCCTACTGAGGATGCGGTCGCTCATTGTAGCTGAGATAAATAGTTGCACTTGTAGTCTACCCCTACTGAGCTTAATATTTACGCGTTGTGTTCTACCTACTGAGCTAGTTTGTCACCCATATTGTTTAACGTACTCGGTAATCTGGTTCCTCACTGTATTTTACCAATTCAGTAGGTTGCCCCTTGTACTCTACCAACGGTTGCCAATTGTAATCTACTTACCTTGCAAAATGGTCGCTCATTGTGTTCTACCTACAGAGCAAAATGTCTGCCAATTTTGTTCTACGGAGCTATATGGTTGCCCATTAGGTTCTACGTTCTGAGCTGAGAGGTTGCCTATTGCAACCTATTTACTGAGCTAAGTGGTCGCCAATCAGTGTTTTACCTACGGAGCTAAGAGGTTGCCAATTGTGCTCTAACTACTGCGCTAACTGTCCCCCACTGTGTTCTAGATCTACTGAGCTATATGATTGCCAGTTGGGCTCTACGTACGGTTGCCTATTTTGCTCTATCCATTGAGCAAATAGGTAGCCCTATATGTTCTGCCTATTGAACAAAATGTGCCCAATTTTTCCTACTGCTGAGTTAACAGGTATGTCATTGTGCATTACCAACTAAGCTAGCAGGCTGTCCTTTGTTTTTTACCTACTAAGATAACAGTTTGGCCTAGTTAGTTCTACCTACTGAGCTTTAAGCCCGTCCGCTGTGTTCTACTTTCTAAGCTAAATGGCTGCCCATTGTGCTCTAGCTACTGAGCTACCTGGTCATCAATTGTGCTCTTACTACTGAGCTACAATGAAGCATGTTTTCTATTTTCCTCTACCTATAAAGAGCTAGTAGGTTGTCCATTGTGTTCAACCTACTGATCAAACTAGTTGCCAATTGTGCTCCACCTACTGCGCTAATAGGTTACCAATTGTGCTCTACCTATTGAGCTAGCAGGTTACCCAACGTACTTTACCAGTTTAGCTGGTAGATTGCCTATAAAACTACATACTGAGCAATCCGGTTGCCCAATTAGTGCTACCTACTGAGCTAAATGGTTGTCTATTGTGTTCTTCCTACTGGGCTAAATTGTTGCCGGTGGTGTTCTACCTACTGAGATACTGGGTCCTGAGCTAACTGGCTGTCCATGTGCTTAAATTATACTGCAACCAATGGCCTTATGGTAGCTCTTGATGTCATAAATAATGTACTTTTAGGGATCGTGATATTAAGCGAATTGAAGCATTATAAAGACACTCTTAGAATGTACGTCTCAGTTTTTGTTCGTGTATTCCTATTTTGCAAATGTACTGGTTTACAGTTCTCTGTCAATAAATGGTAAAGAGCTAGCTCGGACCAACGTGGCTTGATTAAAAGACCAGCCAAAAATACTAGAAAGGACTCATTGGAGACAGCTGAGACAAACTTTGAATCCTAGCGATACTCCCATGCCATGAAAAATGCAATTATTGGACTTGGCTTGAACTTAAGAATATGTGTTTTAGAATAATTTATTTTTATGAATGTATGACCTTGTTTTCATTTTTATGTCCTTTTTGGAATTTTTTAGTTCTCTGAGAAGCTGTTATATTACTAAGAAAGTATATTTTAGTCACAACTTATAATGTTTCCAAGCTCCTTCCGCTTGGGTGAAGGATACAAGTATAAGAATTGCATACAGGTGAAGACATAAATGTAAACTTAATCATTAAAAATAATTATGTTCGTACACTACAATATTGTATGACACATTTTGGAACTAACGAAGTTGATGAAAAACATAACTCTATCGTACTGACGTGTACGAATACAGCTTTAATCCTGTGTAACCAAAACTGACAAATGTTCATTCTATAGAGTTAACTGTTGTACAGCGTCTTTGCTTACCTTGTGACTATGACCATACATACGAATTAAACACTCTAGCTTGATATTGCAAATATCGGAAAATCAGTGTTACAAGCAGTTACATAAGACTTCTCACCGTATTGTGGCATCAAAATGCCACAAGCCATATTGCTCATATCGTATGGTATGGTATGGTATTTTTTAAGTCTTAAATGACATTGATTATCAGAAGGCACATATCAAATGGAACATATTTAGTAGTTTTGTTACCCTAAACTAAAATGATATATTCTTATTTAAAGTTTTTAGTAATCTATCACCGCTAAAGAAATCGAAAGTAAACTTCTTCCCCCGTTGCGTACGTCGCTTATGGATGAATGAGTGGTAGCTGGTTGTAACTGTAGAGTCAGTGTAGCCGGTGTCGGGCTGTACGCGGTTTCGCAGACAGGCAAATTCATGCTCTTCGTAAAAATAAAGCAGAAAATTAAACAATTCTCTGTTATTATTTCACGAAACTTAGTTATTCCCTACATAATTTTACACCAGGAGTGTTTCTCCACTGGAGCCTCGCTCTGGCAAGTACAGACAAAAACAATAACAACACCAATGAGGGCCAGTATGTCGACTGAAAGTTTTTAAATTTCATGAAAATAATGACTATGTAATTTTAAAACAACAATAAAATATATAATTTAAAAATCACTATTCCATCATATACCATGTGAGTATTTACCTATAACTTCAACATTTATGGAAGGTATCTCAATCTGCAAATGTTTGATTTTTATGCCCCAACTTTTGGGGTGCATATAAATTTGTCCTTGTCCGTCCGTCCGTCCGTCCTTCCGTCCGTCCGTCCGTCCGTCCGTCCTTCCGAGAATGTTGTGTCGCGCGTAGCTCCAAAAGTATGTGACGTAGAGTTACAAAACTTTACAGGAATGTTGGTCAGCATGTGTAGTTGTGCACCTGGGTTTTCGCGTCCGGATTCATTCAGTCATGTAGGAGTTATGGCCCCTGACTTTGTAAAAATTGGTAATTTTAATGTTGTGTCGCGCCTAGCTCCAAAAGTATTTGACCTAGAGTCACAAAACTTTACAGGAATGTTGGTCAGCATGTGTAGTTGTACACCTGGGGTTTTGCGTCCGAATTTTAATTCAGTTGTGTAGTAGTTATGGCACTTGACTTAGTAAAAAATTGGTCATTTTAATGTTGTGTCGCGCGTAGCTCCAAAAGTATTTGACCTAGAGTCGCCAAAGTTTACAGGAATGTTGGTCAGCATGTGCAGTTGTGCACCTGGGGTTTCGCGTCCGGATTCACTCAGTCGTGTAGGAGTTATGACCCCTGACTTAGTTAAAAATTGGTCATTTTAATGTTGTGTCGCGCATAGCTCCAAAAGTATTTGACCTAGAGTCAGCATTTGCGGTTGTGCACCTGTGGTTTCGCGTCCGGATTCATTCAGTATTGTAGGTGTTATGGCCCCTGACCTAGGAAACAAATGTGTGTCCTTTGTCATGTAGTGGGGGCATTTGTGTCCCATGGACACATTTCTAGTTTGCTTTAAGTTTTTGTTTTGTTTTGTTTTTTAAACTTAGAACTTAATCAAGTAATTAGAGTTATGGGGTTCACTAATGATTTAAATGCTACGGTTTTATTTTCATGTCAACTGCTTTAGCCTTTTTCAGTCCAACTAATTGTGCTAGTGGGTAACTTATGGGGGATTCTGACCCAACTTGATCATTTAGGTTTGCTGCTTAGTTAGAATATTTGCAAACGAATAATGTGTTCTTACGTAGATGTATATCCAAATATTTTCTGTCTGTACAACCTGTTTAATTCTGAATTTTTCATGCGCCAAACATTAATACCTCTACGCCGTTTGTCTTTTTAAAGATATTTCTTGTTTAATCTGTTCTTGTATACTAAGGATAAAAATCCTGATGTAATTGCTCTCTCCAGTTTACATAAAAAAAACATTCTCCAGATAACAAATCACAGTCTATATGTCACAGTTCTCTTCCTAAAAAGGATAAACCAAGTATTTAGAATTCACTTAACCGATGTCATCAAATAAACATTCATTAGTAAAGAAAACATATCTGAGGAAAATTATTAAACACCTACAGAGAACGAGTTTGTACGCTTGTTGTATCTAGGAAAAATGGTATGTCAGATTAACATGTATATACGAAGTTTCAACACTATTTACGGCTGATTTAAATTTCTACAGATTACTGATGCAGGAAATGAAACCATTGAAACTTTAGCTCTTGTCAAATATATATCAGCAAGATGAGCCTATATTTATTAATTTGAGAGGTAGGACAACTAGACTAAATTATACCAAATCTGCTTCTACTTTGCTTGGTGGTTTTCTATGTTTCAATCAAACCGAGTCTTCTGTATTTTAGCTTGTTTGCATTCTATGCTTCCAATGGATCTTCTACTAGACTTTTTTTAATCGCCTTAATGTCTAGAACAAAGGAGTAACAATCATCGTTTTACTATTATGAGAACTTGCATTAATATCTTGACAAGTCTTTATCGTTAACACAGGCTAACTAAATAAGAAAAAATAAATATAAAATGAGCATGCACCAATAGATAAGTCCGATCACCCAGCAATTGCAACAGATACGGACGGGATTCATCTGTGAAGCAGGTATTAAGAGCGAAAGAATCGGTAACTATATAATACTGCATTTCTGTACCTGGTAAATCTGGACCTCTACGTTCAAATCAAGAATTAGACATATGCAAAAACCCTTAGTGAGAGCGAGTTTGAGATATCAAATAAAATCTGTAAGAAGATACCTTGGACTGATAGAATACCACCGAGAAAAATAATAGCAGACACGGTTTAATTTTTTTGTTGGTTTTAAATCCTTGATCCGCGGCCATTCAAATTTTATTGTCTGTGTGCAACCTATGATTACATTAGGTAACAATTAACGACCACGCACCACACTTTCGTACGCAAATCCACATGTATTTTATATAGAATTTATCTAAAATAGACTCAATTTTGACAGGCCTCAATGTTCATAGTCAGGATTTTCATGCTTTTTCCGGGACAATTTTAGATTAAAAAGGTAGGACTGGAGCAGGTCTTTAACGTCGCATCGACAAAATTATAGGTTCTATTGCGACTTTTTAGCTTTGATGATGATAAAAAACCAAGGTGCCTCTCCGTGCATTTTGATGTTGTCTATTTATGAGAGCTAATGGAAAGTGCAACACCCCTTACGCCAACTAGCACCCCAGCTTTAGCGGAACTCAATTGCAAGTGTATTGAATGAGACAAGTTAAAACTCTATATTATATTAAAGCTTTACTATGTAAATAGATACAGAGCTAAAATGGAATAATTCCTATTTCACTGTGCTATTTCAATATGTCAATGATACCTTCTACAGATCAGTTTATAATGGGTTAAACAGTGGCATTTTCTTTGACAATTATCCCATGGTTTAAAAACAAACATACATGAAATTATCACTGATAGTAGTACCGAATAAATGGCCTTGGATTAGATATGAATAGAAGTTGAGCTCTGAATGCTGCCGCATTATGATTAACACCTGTGAGGAGCTATTTGAAAATCCTTCCAAGCATCAAAAAGACAAAGCGAACAAAATTTTGTGTTTGAGGGACATATGGACTGACTAACAGACCAAAACCTGGACACACCTCAAGGATCTGAGGGATGAGAACTTACATTTATATAAATGCATTCCATTGAAAAAAAGATGCGACTACAATCAAATGATACTGATTTAATGCTGGTTCCGCTTACCGTTGTTGACTTTTAACTTTTTAAATTGAAATGATTACGAAACTCGGGGTCTTGAGTTTGACCCCCTTTCCTCCAACTAAAATTACTAACATTTAGATAAGTGTCCCATGTAAAAAAGAAGACATACTTCTCTGTATCTTGCACCATCCCCTAGAAAATAGTAAGATTACTAACAGTCTTTGGAGGAGTCGCCAATATAACCTCTAGGTGACGACTATAAATAAACTTTCATACAAACAAGATAAAGGCAAAATTGTCAAGCTGTAAATATCCCAAATTGCAGAAGTATGAACAAATCTTTTTCCCTAGAAACACAAAAAATGTATACATGAATGTTGACAAAACGATAAGCAACGAAACAACCTGTGAGCAGATAAATTTTGATTAAACAAGAGTGTCGGAAACACATTGCAATCAACTATTCAAACAGTTTTGCAATAGAGAAGGGAAATGAAAATAAACATCTGAATGCAACAGAAACTGAAAGATTTAAAAACACAAATATGGAGTAACTTGATAAAAGGAGACAAAAAAATATGTAACAAAGACTTGGAGGTTGGGCAGGAAGGAGGTGAGGTGGGATGGAGGAACAAGGAACAGAGCTGTGATTCTAAGAGAAACAAAAAATAGTAATAATAACCGTCCCTGATATTTGGGGAACTGGACCTTATGTCAGACGTTTGCTCCTTAATAAGACAAATCCTTACGCGGGGTTTGATGAAACAGAGACAGCACTAAAAAAGAAAATAGTAAAATAATTTTATCGTGAGCTTTTCAATAAAGCTCTTTTTCAGCCCTATTAATTACTTGCCCCAATGACATTGGTCTTTGGAGTGGCTCACCTGAATTGACCTTGCAATTAAACTCTAACCAATACGGTTACAATATTTATTCCCAGTGATCTCGGCCTTTTTGGATAACTGACTCTTATCCAATTCATCCAATCCACATGTGCAGTTTGATGATAATAAGGGTTGTTATTTAGAAGACAAAGTGAAATTGAGAAAAGCTTTCCTTGATTGTCGAAGTGTTTAGCAGAACGCCTGTTTGTACTTTGCACCATTGCACTGATGGTAAGTCAGAAAATAACTGTAAACAAAAATTGTGACACAAGGTCTGGCGAGAATGTTATATATAAAGTATATTAGAAGTAATCTAATATCGTTGTAAAATTATATAATATAATGCCGTGGGCAAAATATTTCGGTTTTTTTGTTTGGCCACAAGGGCCGACTCGTGTCTGTATGAGGTCTTGGTTTTCGTTTTTGAAATGTCAAGTAAAAGCGGTGTTTTTGTCTATTAGGGTTTAACTGTGCAGATTGTCGCAACTATGCAATCTTCTAAAAATATGCCCTCATGAATATTCCTGATTTCACAGTACTTTCTACTACTTGTATTTACCAGTGTTAAACCATTTTCTGTATCAGTAGTTATCTAAGCAGACATACTAACCCTATAAATTTCGTGGGCATTTTAGCTGTGATTATTGATATTTACAATTGTAAAAAGTTCCGTTAAAAGTTAAGGTAGAACAAAAGTGATCAACATCTTATCTGGAGCGATCAACATATTATCTTGAGCGATCAACATACTATCTTGAGCGATCAACATCTTATCTCGTGCGCACTACATCTTATCTCGAGCGATCAACATATCATCTTGAGCGATCAACATATTATCTCGAGCGATCAACATATTATCTTGAGCGATCAACATATTATCTTGAGCGATCAACATCTTATCTCGAGCGATCAACATATTATCTTGAGCCATCAACTATAATAAATAGTTGATCGCTCAAGATAATATGTTGATCGCTCGAGATAAGATGTTGATCGCTCAAGATAATATGTTGATCGCTCGAGATAAGATGTTGACTGCTCAAGATAGTATGTTGATATCTCCAGATAAGATGTAGATCGCTCAAAATAAGATGTTGTGCGCACCGCACGAGATAAGATGTTGATCGCCCGAGATAAGATGTCGTGCGCACGAGATAAGATGTTGATCGCTCGAGATAAGATGTCGTGCGCACGAGATAAGATGTTGGTCGCTCAAAATAAGATGCCGTGCGTACGAGAGAATTTAATCTTAAAAAAATAACATATGTCCTAAACATACCACCGTAAAAATCCCACAAGTAGATCTACATTCAAACTTTTTGCAAAATATAGATACAGGGGGCAGGAAGGGTAAGGGGTAGGTAGGGGATGGGGGAGGAGATTTAAGTGGAAGGTAGGACAAGGATGAATATACAAAGGGGTTACTCCGTTCCTAAATAACAGTTACACTACAATATAACACAGTAGCGCAAACATAAACATTTCATTTAAAATTTATGATCGAAACTATTCGATTAAATAATTATCGGTATGTTTATTGAATTCGAACTAAAACATGTACACTGATATTACGTTCGTTTTATCATCACCGAATATATAATATATAATAAACACTGTTGTAAAGTTATTAAGTTGCAAATATGTCCTGATGAACAAACAGAGAATGGCAGGCTATTGTCTTATATCACTGATATCACTTCTATCAGGTTATACTGATGTAGACTTGAAGGGATGAGGTTTACTGAACTGTTTCCGACTATATTATGCGACTTGATAAAATTTATATCAAACGATGCCAGCCTTATAACAAACTTTTCATGTAACCCATATGGCCTGTCGAGAAAAACATATGTTTGAATACTATTTCGTAAAAATATACTTTAAAAACACACTCTGATATCTGTGTTTTGCAAATGCTTGGAGCACATTAGTTTACAAAACAAGCAAAAACATGATTCATTTGTTATTTAAAGTGATCTTTGATTGAAAACAAAAATACCCAACAAATAAACGTGCATTCTAGTACCAATTGTGTCTGAGGCGCAATAGCGGAACAATTTTCGGTCCTGTGGAAAGCGGTTCATATTGCCGCTGAGGACTTAACAATCTACAACAAATGCTAAATGATAATTTACATGTTACAAATTGTAAGTCGCCATATGACCTATCATGTGTCGATGCGGCGTTAAATCAAAAAATGTTACAAATTGAAAATAGACCATTAAACGTTGACAAAAATATACTTAAAAGATACGTACATTTGTAATAGCCTGTTGAACAAACGTTATAAGATGATCACCTGTCTTTGTTCAACTGACAAAAGGACATATCTCATCATATTGACAGATGTATAACATTTGATCCGTACCTGTAAGAATCATTATGTGTAACCCTATGAAATTTGTTATAAAGCAAATTCAAAGACTTTATGTTTTGTTCAGATATAAAGGCAGTAACATTAACACAATACAGGTTAATCAGATTACGTCACCTACATAAAGATAAACTATTATGATTCAAGTTCTAAATCAATGACTTCAGTACAAATTACCTTGATGGCACAATGCAAATCAATGGTACTGTCCGACCCCGGTAGCGGTCGGCCATTTATTTCTTATTCAACAGATTCCAGTATCATAAATGCAACATGAGAAATTCAAACAATGTTGTAAAAACGTTTCGATTTAAAATCTTTGGCATAGATAGATGTTTTGTCTATTTAACTTTCGATTTTAAAATGAAATGTTACCATTTATTGTTCTGTTGTATTATCCTATTTTATATTGATCTGTTAACAAATAAAGAACGAAGAATGAGTATCTATAAATATTTTAATACCGTATATAGCAATGACATCTTTCTTTCAGCTGTTTCACTTTTTACTTATTTTTCAATGCCTCTGTATATTTGCCCTACTTAAATAGTCCGACCTACGTCTCAAGCCATTAATAGATACAGTGCAACCTCTCCGGAGTGGCCCTCTCTTTAGCAAAAATGTCTACATTACAGCATCATTTAAATTCCCCTAAGCTGAAATTTACAAACAAATTTACCTCTACAGAACAACAACCTTTACATAACAGTCAATATCCGTATCTCCCAAAAAGGTGTTGCTCTACAGATGTTGCACTGTTTGTTACTTATGGGCACTTATTAGTATAAAACCATCGGGACACATATTAGTAGAAGAAGTATAAGCACACGTAAAACTTAAAAATATATCTGCATACGTATAACTTATTGCGTGTACAAGTAATAGCCAATACTAGCATATTAGTTTAAACATTTCTGCGTACGTACTGGTACAATAATGATAATAATAATAATAATAATAATAATAATAATAACAACATCAATGCAGATATGAGTTTAAAAACATCTGCGCACGTACTGGTATAAAAACATTTACTCAATTATAAATTATTACGTGCGCACGCATTACTTTATACGTGCAAGAATACTAGTATTTTTCATACTAGAACGTGCGCACGTATAAATATGTGCGCTAACGATTTTTATACTAATACATGCGCACGTATTAGTTATTACGTGCATACGTATTAGAATATATTAAAATACATTAACGCCACCTATGTGCTACCGCAGTGAGGACTCTCTATCATACTGTTATTTATGAATGATTATAAATGCGTAAATTCATACCCTTCATTACTTAAATAATACTTAAAACGTAAGCTTTGTTTGTACTTTATTTTCTACCCTATGAAGAATATGGTATGCAAGAAATTGAATATGTCACCGATAGAAGATCTGGTTCTTGGGTAACTGTTTTGCTGTATCTCGGCAGAGCCTCGGTTCCAACAAACAGTTACCATCGGGTAAGATATTTCAATCTACAACTACCGGTTATTTTATTGATACAGTTAATGAAAATACCTTAACATTCAGAAATAGCTTAAAACATTATGTTTTCCTAATGCATGGAGATATAATGCATTATTTGCATGAACGTATAAATGTTTGAATTCTGTGGCACTTCGGCGGTACACTCATTTATTTTGAATACATATTGATACAATTCATTAATTATAAATAGCATATAATTATTTGGATTGTGTTTAAAATGTAATTTGAACCATCGTCGTATTTATTTACCTAGATTTAAAATCTTTTTTGCTGTACAGGTTGCCACTCCACGGGGGTCATACTGATAACGAGAACAAACGTAGATCATACTGATGTCTATTTTTCAGTCATAATAGTATATGTTTAAGACCATCGTAAATCTTTACCATAGTTTTAACATTATTTTTGGCTTGTCTTGCGTGTGTTTTAAGGCAATTTATAATACTGGCACTTAAAACGTCAAGTAATGATAAAGAGGTTAAGGTCAACATAATTATTGAATGGCCGCCAATTTAATATTGCCACATCAATATGTGGCAAAAAGCAGAAAGAATTTTTGTACATGTTATTTTAAAAAAAATCTGTCACCAAAGTATTGTACTTAAGTCCTCGCGAAAGCCATATTAATACCAACTACAAAGACGAAATCAAACCTGAAAATTTCCTATACCATATTTTGCATTTTTATAGCGATCATCTTCTATTTTATTACAGCACATTTATTAAATCTTTATTTCTTAAGTCGCCATTTCTACCAAGTATGCGATAGGAACATGTGGGTTTGGACAGAACGCTAAGTGATACGTACTGAAACACGCTAGAGTAAAGAATAAAATAAAACACGGTGCTTTTGAGAAAGGGCACAAGGAAATGGAGAAAGATAAGCAATATTATATTTGGACTACTTGTGACTAGACCAGCGGAGGCTAACAATTGATTTGGTAGTGACATGACTTATATACAGTAGAAACTATAGTGCATTATGCCAAGATGACAAAGATATAGATCTCTAATTTAAATGGTTTAAGTCTCATCTTAATGGGCTATACCCGTAATTAAAGGTCTCGCATTGTTTAAATTTGAAACTAATCTATAGCTTACAAAACATGAATACAATCCTATAAACAATCAATTAAAGATATGATCATGTTCGTTTATTCAAATGTTACAAACAGTCTTTAAACTGGCTCTTTTTTAACAATACGTTTGCGATACATTGGTATGTGCCTTAAATTTGAAAACATTAAATGAAACAAAGCAGTGCTTTAATTTGATTGTGCATATATTTGACCTGGGACTATTTTTGACCTGGGACTCTTTTTGACGTTGTTATTTAATAAATTGTTGATCCATCAATATTTTGTGAAGTTGTTTTGGAATATAAGACCATTGTGTTTGTTTATCCATTAGCTACGCACATGCGCAAACACTGGTATTATATTTTGATTTACACCATGACGGAAATGAGTCCTGGATAAGTCAATATTTCAGGTAAAATATATGTTTCTAGTCTTTTTCTGACATTATTAACTAACAGCAAAATTGTTTCCATATAAGCGAACTGCTTGGTGTAGTTTTTATTCATGTCATCTGTCCTTAGTTAACATACTAACACAAGTTTTCTCCATATAGAAAAGTAAGATTTATTCTATATGATAAACGTTGCACATTAGATATCATTATAGCAGAAACCGCTCCTATTTCCCTTTTTCCGCAATGTAACTAAGGACAACAAATAGAAAGAGAATGTTAACGTTCTGGTTTTGCAATGTGGCATGATGTTGTTCATTAGCCATATATTGTTTAATTTGCAAATATATTAGTATGCTGTTTAGTAATCGTATTATTAAACATATTTTATTGCATATCAATACACATAATATCTACATCTCAAATATAAATCTTAACAATATTATATGCAAAAGGGTTGGGTAACAAGTTCTCTCAACATTATTACATACCCTCCCCTTAACAAAATTCACTTACATGAGATTTGGCTACAAAGTGTGTATTGAAAAAGCTATGCAAAATTTTATATAATTGAAGTTAAAAGAAGAGAGGAAGAGGGAAGAAAGAATAGTAAGAGAAAGTCTAGTTAGATCAAGTACAACATAATTAACTAAGAACAAATGACATGAATATATGCTACACCAAGCAATTCGCTTATATGATATAAACAGAGTTTTCTCTTTCATTTGATAATGGACGTGTATAAGATTTATATTAAATCAGTCCAACATTGTCAATAAATTGTTCTTGAGCTCATACGTTACAAGATATTTATTACTTGCGTAGAAATTAGTCTACGTAGAAATATAAAAATAAATGTACTCAAGGGTTCATTTTCATATTGAACGATTTATTGAAAACTGCCCACAATGATGTGAACGATTTGTTGCGATTTTATTGAAAATATTTAGCAAGTGATTATAGTAATTCTTTTTCATTTAACTGTTGAAAGGGGAGAAATTGTGTGGTCAATGCCAGTGGTATTGGACCGGAAAGAAACTTAAAACATTTACATGCAGTTTTATCAAATACAGATGCACATACAATAATTAAGTTGTACAATATTTGTTTGTAATTTGGCAGCTGTTTGGTTTGAGAGCCAATTATTCATGATTATGTCGGGTATAGTTATAGTTTGCTAAATATCTAAGAAACAAAATCGCAATTGCATTCTTAGACCGTTTTTTTCCCAACAATCTAACCGGAAATAACAATTCTATCAACAGGCGACTGACTACCTTCTGAGTTTTGAAGAAATGTGTAAACTTTGGATACTTTTCTGTGCTTTAAGTCCATGCCCTTCCATTATCTTTGTTATGAGACAGTATTTTTGTGTGTTATTATTTTTTTTTATAAAATGACGAAAACACGCCCAGTAAACTGTGGCACCACCTCATTTTCTTGTAATATTGCCTTCAATATGAGTGGTATCATACAATATGCACAATGCTTAGCATTTTGAACATTTTAGTTATTTTAAAACACTTTCTCATTTTTTTATTTTTTTTCTGGTTATCATTAAGCAGCTTAATTTTTCGAGTGTTATTAATTTGGACTGAATAACTTGTCTAAGCTTAAGTTTTAAGTTTAAACATATTTTATTCCCAGTAATACATGTACAGATTAAATACATACATCATATTTGAACAAGATAAGTAGGGAAGGATAAGAATGAAATACACAGTCTTCTAGAATTCTTCTCCTTATTTTTTCGAGTGTCATTAATTTAGACTGCTTAACTTGCCTTAGAATCTGTATTCGTTTGCTGAGCACCAGTATTATTTGGTACTTTTTTAAGTTTACTAGCGGATTTGTTATTTTTATAGTTGTTTCTTTTCTTTAATTTGTATCATCTATCTATTGCTATTATTCACTTCTTTTGGGAATACTATGAAATGTTTAGTGAACAAAACTGTCTTAGTTTTAATTCTGCCGAGTGTTTCGATTCTTGCTATGTTTTCGTCAGTTTTATATTAAGTTGTGTTTAACTATATTTTCTAAGTTTGGTGTCGATTCTTTGCAATGATAACACTTGTACTGCTTCAATGTACCTAAACAGGCAGAAATAAGAAGCACCGGGAATTTGTGTTTTAAAGGAAATCAGCGATGAATTAAGGCTTAATTCGTAATCAGTGAAAAAGAAAATATACTAAATTCTTATAATATGACATGCATTCAGAAACTTTGGCTCAATTTTTGATAAAACTCATTCACTTTTTGTTGGCATCATCTAAACATTCACCATTTAATCAACTAATTTTACCTTACCTACTGCTCATGTAAGTCATTCTGGACTTATATTGACGGGGGAACACTTGACACATGCCTTTCGAAGACATTTCAAGGAACAAACATACCTTTGTTACCTTTATCCAAATATCAATCGAAAAAAGTTAGACAACGTTTATCACGTTTCAACAAATGATTGAAATCACATCGCTATTTCCGTTTTCGTTGTTCAGTTGTTTCTACACTGTGTTTAATACAGTCAAAAACATACGGTGTTCTGTTTTGAGAATCGTGACTTTCTATTTCATACTTAACCGCGATGACGATGGTACGATGACGAAAACGCGATAGCGCGATGGCACGATGATGAAACAACGATGGTAAAAACACGATGGCACGATGATGAAATCGCGCTGGTGCGATGGTACGACGGTGAAATGTCGATATAAAATCGCGTTTTCATCATCGTACCATCAAGTTTTCACCATCGTATCATCGCATTTTTATCGTCGTACCATCGCGTTTTCACCATCGTGTCCTCGCATTTTTATCATCGTACCATCGCATTTTCACCATCGTACCATCGCGTTATCACCATCTTACCATCGCATTTTCACCAACGTGCCATCGCCTTTGTGTGTCAGAAAAATACAGGCTTGATACAATCTCATTTTCACTATGCACTATGTACCTTCTACATCCTAACAAGAAGAAGCTGACTTTGAATAATACCATGTGACTATTACACCCAGCTTTTTATTTACTTTCATGCATACATAAAATACAAAGGACGTGGCCTTGAAGATTTACAGTTTTAATGAACAAAGCACTGACCATTTTGTAAAACATTGTGTAAAACAGCAGAATCTAAATCATGGTAAATTTCGTCTCACAAAATACATTGAGATACATTCATCTACTGTTGACAAAGATTCAAGTGTACGGGACTACGCATTTCAAACCGAAAGGCGATGGTACGATGGTAAAAAGCGATGGTACGATGGCAAAAACGCGATAATACGATGGAGAAACCACGATGGTACAATGATAAAAACGCGATGGCCTGTGGCTATTTAAAGGGAAACGTTTCTTTGACTGAAAATGTTATTTTAGCTCATTTGAGCACGAATTGCTCAAGCATGTCAAGGGTGAGATATTGATTGTGGTCGTTGATTATCCGTTGTCCGTCGTCCTTCAATATTTTCTTTTAAACAACACGATAACTACTTTCCTCTTTTGTAGGGCTATATAAAACATGGCACACATAGCTCAACTAGCAAATGTCAAATACAGGAACTGGGTTAAGGCTGGACTTGGTATTAAGTACGTTAAAGAAGGCTTGAAACCATTCTGTGACCACCTGGCTACACAACAACATATTGATATCCTGAATAAAGTTAAACAGCCACACACTCTTGCAGCAGTGTCTTGTGGACATTGTAATATACGGACTCTTCAGCCTAATCATGTACGAACCAGAAATAAGCAGTGCCCTCTTGATCAACGCGATTGTAACTGCCAATATCCAGGCGGAAAAACGTTGTGTCCCAACAATGTATGTGGTGCCATCTACGATGAAATCATTCAACTTCACGCATCAATCCCTCCAGCGCCTTACTGGAAGAACACGGATGCACGTCAATGGTGCACTGAACCATGGTCTGTAGCAAAGTGTTTCATAAATGCTCCAGGATATGAACACAAAACAAAAGCTAGTGAGTTCGATTGCCCTGGCTTGTTACATCTGCTGATAAACAATAAAGGTTTTCAACAACACATCAAGTGTACAATCTCTGGCACAGACGTTTTTTCAAGGGTATGTATTGAATTATATTCTTGTTGTGCCACGAAAAAAATAATGTTTTTTATAATCATGTGGTGATAGGTATGTAAATAGTAACGTTACATGTTTGATGTTCCAAAATGCGTATACATTTAGATTAAATTGGGTGATATTGTTTACTCAGACATAATCTTTGTCCTGGACCGACACTACTGCCTGAGTTTGAACATACTTCTTATCAATAAGTCGCCATTTGACTTATGTTTATTTCGGATCGACTCAAACAAAGAAAACATATCACAGTTTGTACTATATTATACAGGTACGCAAGTCTAGAAACGCTATATTTCATTCCTGTACTATGGAACTAGAAGATGCTCAGGTTAACAATTATATTGATGATATGATAGAACTATTACAAGATGAAACAGAACTCAAACACAGACAAGAATCAAAAGATGCAGTCATAAATCTTAAAGAGGTAAAGGAAATATATCAATGCATTTAACACTTTTCGCATTATATATATTTTCATGCGAAAATATGATTTAATTGTTTTGTATGATAGAAAGGCCATTTGCAGAATTCAGTGTGTTATGTGACAATATCGATTTTAAGTATCTCTGTTTGGTTTGATAAACCGAAAAGTCATAGCGTAACGTTATTTACCGATTTCCGGATCCGGCATACGAAATCGAATGTCACTATATCTTGTGCGAAGAACAGGCTGGATTAAGAAAACATTATAACACTGTTGATAATATATTTTCTTTAAAAATGTGAATAGATATGTATTTTGTCAATTATAAAAAACTGTACTGTGCTTTTGTGGATTACCGAAAAGCTTTCGACTCAGTCAATCGTATTGCTCTATGGCGAAATATTTTAAGTTACAATATTGATGGTAAATGTTTTAAAATTATTCTCAACATGTATGATAAAGCAAAGTCTTGTGTAAAATCAAACAATAATCTGTCTGATTATTTTGTGAGTCATACAGGAGTTAGACAGGGTGAAAATCTCTTTCCTGTTATATTTTCTTTATTCTTGAATTATTTAAATAGCTTTATGTCTAGTAAATTCCATGGTCTTCAGTTATTATCTGATAATGTTAGTCATATATTAAGTGATAACGATGCTGAAGTTTTCTTCAAGTTATATCCGCTATTAATTGCTGATGACACTGTCATCTTAGCTGAAAACCCTAACGACCTCCAGTCAGCTCTTAATGCTATATCAGAATATTGCACCTAGTGGGGGGCTAAAGGTTAACACCGCAAATACTAAAGTTGTCATATTTTGGAAAAAAAAGAGAGATATGCGTAATGCTCCAGTATTTCAATTGGAGGGTAATATTTCAGAAATTGTTGACCACTTCTCATACCTAGGTATTCAATTTTCTTTCAATGGCAAGTTCGATAGAACTAAGGCTCTTAGTATTTTATTTCTAATAATTGGTTAGATCAGAAGATTCACTCACTTAACTACTTCAAAACTGTTGTTAACACGAGAATTAAAGATCAGTTTATACAAAACTGGAACTATTCAGTTAATAACTCAAGCATATGTTTAAGTTAATAAATATATAAACACGAATTTGTATTTGAAAAATGTTTCAAGCTTTTACCTTTTGACCCTAGCATTTCACTTTGTAAATTCAGATGCATGAATCGTTTGTTCCAATAGAAAAGGGTAGTTTTGAAAACATTGCAAGTGAAAAAAGAACTTGTCATTTGTGTAACAGTAACATTTTAGGAGATGAATTTCACTATCATTTTGATTGCAATACTTTAATGTTGATAGAACAAGAGCTGTCACTAATGGTGACAAATGCCCCCGCAGCGCTTTGACCTTTAACCTGCTGACCTTTAACTTTGACCTGGTGACCCCAAAGTCAGTAGGGGCCGTGTACTCAATAAGTACTTTCAGCATGTGATGTTTGAAGGTTCTGGATGCAGTGGTTCGCGAGTAAAGTGCCTTCATGCAAAAAGATATATGGTGACGATCAAACGAACGGACGGACAGTTGAAAACTAATATGCCTCCCTTCGGGGGCATAAAAATAGATGAATATTATTTTAAATATCCAAATACTCTCAAATTTCCTAACCTTATGAACAATGACAATAAGAATACTTTGTTAAAACTGTTTTTTTTTCTGTAAGAAAATTAGGTCTGGTTTTAGATAAATATCATCCTCCACAACATCAGTTACTTTAGCAAAGATTTGTCATGTTTTACATGCCATTCTGATTTTGTTATTATGACTTGTTATTGTTATAACTGTTGTCAGATGCCCTTATGGGCCTTGACTTGATTAATAAACTGTAAACTTAACATGAATAAATGGTAACCTGTATAAATTTATAAATCTGGCAAATTTAATGTCTTTATAATAATCAAAAATATGTTGACACCTGCGAGATATTTGATTAACTGAGACGTGATTGTAGGTTTACAATCAATAAGGGAATATATTTTTTAATTTTGATTTTTCGAAAAACTCCTATTTGGAGAACCTGCTTGAGGCTATTTTTTTTTCAAATATCTCTTGTTAATAATCAATAACGCGATTATATGTTTCACTGGATGAATGCTGTTATCATGATGTTTTGAAAAACATCAGTGTTTTATCAACTTCTTTTTTGTGGAATGATTCGAAATGATCCCTTCCTTAAAACAAACCATGAAGATACCAGATATCTGACAACGTGTTAATACTAAATATAAGAAATTAAATCGTTCTTATAATCTTGTTATGGCAATGTGGAAAATCAGTAAAATTTAAATAAAAAAGACACGAAAATTCATATATTACGTACACATGTGACTTAGATAAGAAGTAAAAAAAAACAATCACCTAATTATGTATCTCAGTAAAAGGTAAACGAAAAGGTGTAATAACCACATTTCATTGACCTAATTATTTTTTGAACGACAATTTCTAAGCAAATTGATGAACTATTATCTTCAAAATTTGTTTTACCATTATAAACTATTATTGTCAAATATACAATGTAGATATATTGTATTATTAAGAGTTTCGTGAATGGTCATTAAAATATCTATAGTTTTGTTATCTCTTACTTACCAAAAACTGTCTGAGTAAATGCAGTCAGGTAAAAAGAATTTATACACATGATACAAAAAAGAAAAAAGAAAAAAGAACAGTCACATTGCAGAATAATATTATATCAATGGACCCGTACAACTGTTGGCTGAAACATGTATATCTAAATATGACAAGAAATAGTTGGAAAATACTAATCGCATTCTAGGACATGGTGGCAGCCACTGAGGTGGAAATGTCATAGACAATTATCACGAGATCACCCGCCATTTATTAACTAAGGAATAAAACAAATAAGCTTACTTTCTTAGTGATTCATGTTTCGAAATAGAAATAAATACGTGTATAAGTGTCAGAAGGATTTGACTGTTCTTAAAAGAAAGACTGGGTGACAGTTAGATTTACAAATATTAAGTTCTGCCTATTCTTAAAATGTTTGTTTTACATTTACAAATCTTAAACTATTGTTTAGTTTCAAATTTTTACAGCTCAAACAGGCGAACTTCGCCATATCCACTTCAGACGAGGATGAAATTCGTCGCGTTGCCATGGATGCTCTTAGGGAACTTCAACAGATGACAGCTGACGCAAGAAATGAACTAAGAACTACAGCTGCTGAAGGCAAACTGCAGCTGGAAGAGAAAGGTTTAGTTATTAAATCCCAATTCGATCAGAAAAGCGAGAAAATAGAAAAGGACCTCGAGCATACAGGACAGAATATCAAAAAGAAATTGGTGAGAGAAGCAGAAGAAAATCTAGAGCAGAAACTTCAAGAAGCAAAGCTTCAGTTAGAGGTAAGATAATAAAATGAAACAATACTTGTCTTTCTAAAACGACAAAAACCATCGCAAAAATGGACAAGAATCACAAAAACATTTAGATAGTAGTACGGAAAAAGTATCAAAATACTTGTATAGTAGAAACATAAAAAAATCTTCTGGTATAAAACCACTGTGTGACTCTACAAAAAATGTTCACTCTACAAAGATTTTTTCAAATTATTCTGATTCGTTAAAATCATGGCTGCCAGATGGCGTGCTCACTTTTCCCTATATGTATGTAGCACATAGTTAAAAGTTGACAAATGTACAAAACTGCTGGCTATATTTTAAAGTAATTTCACACCAATGGCCCTTGTGTGACTTTCTTCAAAGATTGTTCCAAAATGTTCAATTTGTCATAAAACATGGCCGACAGGAGGAGTTGTCACTTTTTCCCTTGATGTATATATTTGAATCTTTAAAATGTTATTCTCAGAAACAGTTGGCCCAATTTTAAAACAATTTTACACAAGTGTTTCTTGAATGACCATCTAAGATTACCTTCCCACCCCAACATATACATTCACATTACCTTTCCGTATTTGTTAAAAGTGATAGAAATACAGCTTAATCCTTGTTCATAAAAATGGTAATGACAATGATTACTATCACTAGAAGAATTTACGAGAATTATGTCTTCTGTATTTCTATGTAAAACGTAAACTTCAATGTAGACATTCGAAATTCACAGTCAATATCCATATCTAAATGTAGTTTTGTTTTACTACTCCGAACCAGATTACGAATTCCCTTGTTTGTAATACTTTGATATGCACAATTATTATTCGTTGTCGAAATCGCAACATCATTTTTGTAATCATGTGAGAGACAAACCAAACAGCAAGTCCGCTTTATAGTGACAATAGAGAGTTTGAGATTTCAACCTTCGCCTTAATCGTCAACGTCTCTTTCGAAGTCACCTTATGAAGACGAAGTTCGATTAAAATTCCTTGAGATTTCAAACTTTAGAACTGAACCTTACTTCATTTATTCTGCTCTTTTAATTTATCCGTAATTATGATAGTTTTGTTTTCGTGCATTATAAATTGATAATCATATCAACGTATTTAATTGTTGATGGTGTACTTGAAAGATGATGCAGTTAATATTTTTTCAAACAAAAACATGAAACACAAACTATTACAAACTATTATGCATTTGTCGAAATACTTTAAAATTAAGTTAAACATTTGCGATAAAGCAACCACTGGAAAAGGCATGACCATAAACTATAAAGGACAGATTCATCCGTAATGCTGTGGACTAGTATTTCATAGATTTTATTAAAGTTTCTTTCCACTTTGAATTGGTACTCCATAAAAGACGCGTTTTACTTGTAGACACTCATAAACAAAGTACCCAATGAAAATTTAACATTTTTAAAAAATATGCTGATAACATGGGCCATTATACACACGTTATCAATACATTTCAGAAGCGAATTGAAACAAATGTAAGATACGCTCGTGATATCATACGTTTTGGCATCTTGACATTCTGCATGACTCTGTATAATGCCAAACTCTCAGACAGCACAATATAATCGTGCCAAGCCACCATGTGTCTAGCGAAACAGTCAAGAAAAGTTAGGCGGAGACGGAAATCGTCGCACAAAATAACATGTGGACGTATTTGTGTATTTGTTTGAATATACATTTTAATAAATAAAGTATGTGCAGATCCAGGGATTCCGGTTAGGGGGACACCAATTTCAAAGAGGAAGTCACACATTTCACGGGGGTGGTGGTCGGGGTGGGCGTCACACCGAGTTTCAATGCCGATTTTTACGTGACTTTAAAGAATGGAGTTATCGTATCAGCTAACAGGAAAATTCTCGCATCATGATATCATGGATTTGAAATTGTTTGATACTTCAGACAAATTTTCCGTCTTTCTAGTACCATTTTATATTTATAATTAAGACACAACTGTCGTATAAAGTATAGACAGAAACGGATTGCTTTTATCTGGAAGTGAAAATAAAATGTTCCACCGAATGATAATCATGTGTAATTATTTATTTTGCAAGTAAAATGACTGTCCTGCCATATGCCTCTATCCAGATTTCAATCCTTGATGCCGAGTATGTAGACAGAGTTGATGAAAAAAGTCTGAATTTTTGACTTTCGTAATATCACATGTTCGTACGTTCAAAACGTCACTTTCTACGACAAATAGACCCATCTAGTATATTTGATACCGCTTGGAGACACAATTATGCCGTAAAAGTTGAAGTTAAAATCTCAATGTTTCTCAAAACTGATAACTTCATTCCTCCGGGTTCAGTTCAATGTATTTAGTTAGAATTATTAGCCATAAAAAACTTCATTATTCTAAAAAAACAAGGAAGAATATCCAACAGAGAAAGCCACGTTCAAAACACGCAGCCTCCCCAAAGACACACACGAACAACCCTCGCATACTTATTGATAGTGTTTGGCATCAAATTTACTCTAACTATACATTTGGATAATAAGCAGAAATCCTGAAACAAAGCTTTTCATTTCACATAGTAACAAAGAGAAGTCTAAGGAGGCTTACTTGATATTACCTGGAAAACTTTAGTAGCGACGTCTGATATAAACAAAATACACGCATATCGGTGACCCCAAATATATATGAGAGACGATGAAGAGGAAGGCGAAGGTTGAAATCTCAAACTCTCTAATATGTGCATCTTACTGCACATAGTGTGTTTTTGGTGATATTTTCATAAAATCATTGTCCTGTTGTTGTGCATCTAAATGAGTTAAATTAACGATAATTCCGCATATGTGAAGCTAATGCTTTAGAAATAAAAAAAATAAAAAATCGGACAAATATTTAATAGTTCTTTTCTTCAATCTTCTATGCGTGTTCTCCCTTACCTATAGGTAGATTTCTGAAGTTGAAGGGAAGCAGCTCCTGCGTGCAGTTTGAACTTACTTAAGAAGACTGCCCAAGTCAAAATAGGAAAAGTTATATTTGGAAACGTATTATTTGGTACTGGTAACATAAAGAGTTTGGAATATTTAGTTAAAAGCTACAATTTCCTCCACCTTTTTACACACACATCTATTTCAGGTGGATTTTTACCTGAAAATGCGCATAACTCCATTTTAATGCTGAACGAGAAATCAAACAGTGTAGAAAAACTACTGTTTCATCCTATTGATTTACAAATATTTCATTACAGAACAGAGAATGTTCAAAATGTAATAATAACTTATTTCCACCCCTTTTTGATTTTTCGATTGTGGATGTTTTGTGTATGTGTTTATCTGTAATATGAACATGACGAAATAAACAACATTTAAAACAAAGATAACTGGAATACCTTAATTATTTAAAACAGAGTCACAAAAACATGATTGAATGTTCAATGACGAATACCACTGAGACTAGTAAAGAAACAGTCACTAACAAGAAGAAAGCAGGTAATTTCTTTTACAATGGTATGCCGTTTTTTTATGTATTCACTATTTCTATATTGACTAAGGTCGTAGCCCAAGGCTAAGGTTATAAATCTTCAGATGGACCAAGCCTAAAAGGCATCCATTGTTTTATTGTTAAATCAAACATCTTGAAGATTAATTGGATACAGAGATATCAATTGCAAACACTTGCAGCGTTGGTTCTTTATTTCCAGGATATTGTGTTTGATCTCGCATTGCTTTGATAACAAAATGTTACGTATTTAGAAATCGATACACCTTTTACATAAATAAAATCGCAAGTGGTTTCCATGGAAAATCATTTTGAGTATGTTATATGTATGTTTACTCGTAAATACGTTGGCTGATAAATTTAGGACAATTCGATATGTCGCGTTGGCGAGTTTTATGTAGCAACTTTTACTCGCGCACCAGCGTGGCAGTGCTTTTAACCAAATTCTAAATTTAAGGCGACAAAACAAACCTAACAACGCGACATATTGAAACATAAAATTCCACACAATAAAACATTTCGTACTGTGCTGGCGGCGAACACGCTAAGATGAAATGAAATATTTCTGTTTCTGTAACAACTACATATATTGGACTGACACTTAATAAAAGACATCATTCTCATCCAAATCCAATATTAACCAAGTTAGAGAACTACTGGTAAAATGTAATTCATATTGTTGTATACCTATATAAATTCTGTAAAAAATCGGCTCGTATTTCACAATTAAATGTGAACAAGCAGACAAAAATTCCGTATTGTACCTTTTAAATTCCGTATTGTACCTTCCGTATTGTATACTGCCGGACTAATTTCGTTAATGTGCATGACCTGACACAGTTCTATAAATAGCGCACATAAAAACTTCACTAAGTTCCATTTAATATCGATAACCATTGAAGATTTCGTTCAAGAACAAAACAAGAATCAAACTGGTAACGTTATGTAATAAAAGGGTCATTATAACAGTTACAGTAACTGGATCTGGGACTTTGTATTCGGCTCTCGTTGATTTTGCAAGGTCGGATCACACTCGGCAATTGCGCGCCTCGTGAGATCCGATCTGACAAAATCCACTCGAGCCGAACAATGCATCCCAGATCAAGCTACTATTATAATAACCCTATTTTATTGTCCTTATTTGACTTGCAAAATAAGTTTCACGTAAAATTTCAATAAAATAAAATAACTGTCAGAATTTGTTGACGAATGTTACGGTTCATGCACAAATTAGTATTCGGCTCTCGTTGATTTTGCAAGGACGGATCACACTCGTCGCTTGCGCGCCTCGTGAGACCCAATCTGGCATAATCCCGAACACTGCATCCCAGATCAAGCTACTGTAATAATAACCCTCATTTTATTGTCCTTATTTGACTAATAAGTTGAAGTTTCACGTAAAATAAAATAAAAAAACTGTCAGAATTTGTTGACGAATGTTACGATTCATGCACGCAGTGGAGCATTATTCAAGAAGGTTAAATGGACTGAGAAAGTTTCGGCTTATTTCATCTGAACATAACGTTTGAGATGAGCTTTTAGTATAGATGGATGAACGCGAACATTTACAGCGAATTATACAAAAACATGGTCTGCAGCATCACGGACAGGTCAAATCTCTAGCTTGTTCAAAATGGGCGCTTGGTCCCGTTAAGCGTCCGCTACCGCTAAAAATAATGATTTTTTTCTCATGAACAGATGGATCTGCAGCACACTTCTGTTGTATCATTAGTAGTAAAGGCTGATGATATGGTACCGGTACCATATCATCAAGGGGCCGTTGCTATGGACCTCGGTACCATACCATCATCCAGCCCATCCGTTGCTAGGGACCGGCATTCATGGTACCATATCACCATCCATGGTACCATATCACCATTTAGGGTGCCATATTACCACCCAGGGTGCCAGATCACCATTTAGGGTACCATAATGCCATCCCCATGCGTTGCTAGGTACCATATCACCATGTAGGGTACTATAAACATATTTACAAGTAGACAATAAGAGATAAGGTACTTTCTTTCGTAAAAACGGAGTGGCCCTGAAAAGGGCCCTTGTGTTTTATTTGTGTTTACTTCTTGACCTTCTGGTGGTTGTTGATAGATTTCATGTATGCACCTCTCCCTGTTGATCCAACCCGTTTGTTTGTCACTCTCTCTATCCTGATCATCCGATAAAGTAAAGGTCTTTTGTTCGACTGTTTACTGCCATCCTGCTCTTCACCCTTAATGTTCTCCTGCTGGGTCGTTGTTGGAGAAGTGAAGACGATAGGTACCGTAAGTTGATCTGCCTTGAATTTCACATCACATACCGTCCGATGATGTCTCCTTGATAGTAGAGTTGAGTTTGACCAGGTTAATGTTGACCGTCTTCTGCAAGTATAGATGTTCCAACTTTACTCAGGTACGCCATATGTGCCTGCTGGTGTTGTGACTGTTGCTGAGCTTGTTGCTGTGGCTGCTGTTGATACTGTTGATACTGTTGTGTAAAATTCGCCTGTGGTGAGGTATAATATGAATCTACCCCATTCTGCATGGTATTCTGTGGTACCGATGTATACACAGGTTGATGATTCGGTGTATATGTATTCATCTGCGGTACTGTATACGGTTCAATGATATTTGATGCCTCCATGACTTCTTCAAGTATCGATTTGGTAGAAGGTAAGATGTCCTCCATCCTTCAAAAAAAAGTGACCTGGACGTAGGATGCAACGTCTTTATATACCCTGCATAGACCCATGATGCAGATGTAACATGTGTTTTCATTGGCTGATCAAGACTTAACATGAGCTAAGATCCACGTATTTTTTACATTTTCTCCTACAGTCTTTTTTCGTAGTCAACATTGTCAGCATTACACATTAGCATCGTATAGGTAAGGTCTAGATCTTTCTAACAAGGGTATATTCATTAAAATCGGACGAGTAATCAACGAGCAGTCAAGAAAAAATGTAGCGTCAAGAAACACAAATAAGCCATTTCAACGTTACATTTAGTCGTACAGAAAATGAATCGATGACGTCATTTATAGTGCTCTCTATTATGTTAGTTTATATTTATATAGCGCTGTGCTCCATAGGCTTCATTGCACTTTTTAGCAGTACACGATACAATGGAGCTCGAAGATAGACTGTCTTACATTGAGAGGTGCTACGACAAGTTGGGATGGACATATCGTTACTCCGGCAAGCCATCCAGTAGCCTGAGGCTGAGCGTCTGCAGAGACTGCGAAGCACTGCAACCCAGACCGAGGATGAGGAGGTGGAGGAATACACAGAGATGAGAGTGGAGGAGCCAGCCATGCAGGGAGCGGGTCCAGGCGACAACCCGACCAACCCCATCGTTATTAATGGGCCAGGGAAGGTGGAGGAGGCGGACCAGAGCCAAGCAGCCGGTAGTGGTGGTGAAGGGTCGGACTGGGAGGGAGATGATGAGCCGGCCTTCACGTTCCAAGGCGGTCCTTCCAAGAGGAAGAACCTTCAATACTGCCCAACCTGTCGTGGAATGCATTAGGTGTTTGGAGATTATTCTCAAAAACCTAAAACAAACAGCCCTTTTCAGGGCTACACATATCTTTTCAGAAAGATACCTTCATTATATTGTCAAAAAAAAACAAAAACAAAATTGAAAAAAACAACAACAAAGTGGTCTAAGGTCCCAAGGGTAGTTTAGTAAGGCCTCTGTTGATTTGTTAAAATATATATATGTTTCTCTATCCAGTTCGTGCCTTTACTTTATATACAAAGTTGTTAAAGGTATAGGATATACCATTCATTATGGGTCTACGAAAACCTCTTCGTTTGATACGCCGGTTGATCAACAAAGATCGGACCCCTGACTGGGTGTATGCAGAGATCGAGAAGAGACAGAGGCAGGCTGGTCTGAAAGCCTTCTTTGCAAGACGTGGGGTGGAGTGGCCACGTCCGCGGTACAGAGTTAAACTTAACAACCTGTACCCGGACTTGACTGAGTTTAACACTCAACCAATCAAGCTTACTAATTTATACCCGGACTTGTCTGAGTTTTATTAAGCTTTGACTTTAACAATGGTCCTTTTAAGGACCAACCAACTATGTTAGAGTAGAAAATACAATGTACCTTGTCTATTGTCAATTGAAAGAAACAACAAACAACTTATCTTTTTTAAACTTTTTTTATTGAAGATAGAACTTTTTTAAGAAAAAACACACACAACTATGTTAAAAGTCAATGTCACTGATTTTATAACTTTGGCTGCTTCTGCTTGAGTTCTTCCTGGCTCTTCTTACCACCAGCTTTTCGTTTGGGTATGAAACGCTTCTTATCCTCCTTCTTAGTCTCCTGTTCCTCGGTTGTTTGTGGCGGGGATATCCTGATTCTCTACCGTATTCCCCTGAGGTACTGTTGGTATGATCAGATCAAATGTATTATATGCTCTTGGTGATTTCCTAATGCCTTGTACACCAGCAGTTGACTTCTGTGGAACAAAACCTTGTCGCGGATCGACAGGGGGTACAGAGCCAAAACCAAAGTTGACGGTGTTTTCCTTCGCCTCTGCAGTATCAACCGGTGTAAATAATGGTCTACGGGATAAAATCGCCTGTGTGTCCTTGCTATCCGCTTCTGCAATATCTGACCATTTGTACATGCGTGGTGGTACTGGTGGTATGCTGTCAGAAAATCCTCCGACAGGTGGAAGTAATGGTCTACGATAGGTCAGTTGTGTACCCTTGCTATCGCCTGCTTGCCGAGTGTTAGCAAAATGTCCTAATTCGTTACAGTTGTAACATCTCAGATTCTTCGTGTAGCTTTGCTCTTTGGGACACTGACTAGCAAAATGTCCTTCCTCCTTGCAATTATAACAAACATCTTTTCCATTGTTGTAGATCAACCAGTTCATAGCTCTGACATGCTTCTTTAATTTCTCCAACAACACATCCTTTGGTTGTTGATAGTACATGGTATCAGCCCCATCAACTTTCTCTACTGGTGCATAAGTTTTGCTTTCCATCTTGTCTCTTCAGATTTCAGAGATCAACTGATGTCGATGTGCTGACAGTCCCCGTATTTATAGGATTTTTCAAGGTCATCAAGACAGCTCGGCTTTTTCTGTCAGTATAAAAGGACTGTCATCAAGGGATTTGTGTCATTTCTGCCTAGGCAAAACATGGCAGCACCACGTAAATTAGTACATTACTCAGATACTTCGAGTAGCAGCGAAGATGAAGAAGAAGAAGAACTAAAGAAGCATCGTTTATCATTAACTAAAAAGAGAAAAAATCTTAGCTAGTAGAAAAGAACGACGTGAGGGTTTAGAAGGAAAACGTAAACAAGCAAGACAAGATCAACACGATGAGAAACAACATGACCTGGCAAGCAACTACTTTAACATCACACCCAGAATGGACCGAAAATCAAGAAAATTCAAGACGCAAACTAAAGTGTACGATGTCACATTCAAACCCTATGATCAGCCGCATGACTTTACTTACGACATATTCAATGCTATGGTAGACAAGATGAAAGAAGAGTGTCAGACCAAGCCAAGAGATAAAGTTCGAGTCTCTATTGATCATCCTGGTTTGAAACTTGGAATACACGTCCCATTTGACAATGCGTCAGCAGTGACAGGGGGAACTTTGCTTCAAGAATTTAAAAATGTCATGAAAAGCAATGAAGATTTCAAGATTCATGATGGTCAACTGCATGCTGAAATCACTCATATTTCAATGCCCGAAATATGCATAATGGGTCGCATGTCAGTATAGAGAACATGACTCAATTTAAACGGAGTGTCATACAAATTGACAATCCTAATGACAGCATGTGCTTAGCACGATCCATTTTTGTAGGTATATGCCATGCAAAAAAATCAAATACCGAGGAATGGAAAAAACGATGTAACATGATACGACAATCTAAGAAATCTTTACAACAGAAGGAAGCTCAGAAGTTATTGGATAGTATTGGAATCAAATACGATCAATCGTGCGGAATAGAGGAGTACCAGAAAATCCAGACCAAACTCTACCCAGACTACATTATCAAGGTTCACACTCAACATGGTAAAAGTTAACCTTTGTTTACCCCACCCATCATGAGGAAAGGGAGTAAAGTGATACACGTATACCACCATGGAGGAAATTATGACACCATCACTTCGATCAAGAGATTCTACGGATATGGTTATTATTGTGAATACTGTGACATTGGCTATAACAATCTGGAACAGCACAAGTGTAAAAACATTTGTCAGTTCAACGGAACTTTGTGATCCTGGCAGACAGGTTATTTGTAGTGACTGTAGTATTACTTTTAAAAGTATGGAATGCTATTAAAAGTATAAGCAAATCACAGGTCACAAAAAGAAAAGTATTTGTGAATCTGTATGGCAATGTCAAACATGTCGTAGTATTGTTGTAGGTAGGAAGAAAAGTCATGTTTGTTTAGGGTCAAAGAAATGTAGATATTGTAAGGACATTGTTGGACCAAATCATGAATGTCACATACCAAAATATGTTTCTCCTGAATCTGAAGGTCCTTCAGATTACATCTTTTTTTATTTTGAGAGTCGGTTCGATACAAGTGAGCACATACCAAATTTTTGTTGTGCTCAGCGCTTTTGCGATGAATGTATCCGTAAGGACATCACTGAACCATGCGACCACTGCGACACGTTACCTGAACCCAGGGAAATGTTGTTTAGGGGTGATAATACCGTGGCTGAATTTTGTACTTGGTTATTTAAACCAACCCACAAAAGATCCACGGTCATAGCTCACAATTTTCAAGGGTATGATGGTCAGTTTATCTTGCTGTGTAATGTCAGTCATACCACAACCAAACCCGAGGTCATCATGAATGGAAGCAAACTCATTTCCCTGAAACGCCAGGGACTGAGAATGATTGATTCCTTGAGCTTTCTCAGTATGCCATTGTCAGCTTTTCCCAAAACGTTTGGTCTTACTGAAATGGCTAAAGGCTACTTTCCACATTGGGCCAACAAAGCTGAATTCCAGAACTATGTGGGGCTTTACTTAGACTCAGAGTACTATCATCCTGGCGGCATGAAACCCGAAGCCCGTGAAGCCTTTTTAGAATGGTACAGAAAAAGGTCAGCACACATTCCATCTTTGATTTTCAAAAAGAGGTGGAAAAGTATTGTCGATCAGATGTAGATCTTCTGAGGAGGGGGTGTGGCGAGTTTCAACATCAGTTAATGGCCAGTGATGGTATCAATCCTTTTACCGAATGTGTCACTTTGACTCAAGTCTGTTATTGTGCCACTCGCAAAAACACATTGCCAGAAAACAGTTTAGGTATCATTTCAGATGCAGGATATCCAAATAAGACCCGTTATTCCATTAAAGCCATACGATGGTTACAGGCCGAGGCAACTACCACAGGAAAACCCATTCGTCATGCACTGAACGGTGGAGAAGTCCGTATAGGTCCCTTTTTTGTTGATGGGTACAATGCAGAGACCAACACAGTGTATGAGTTTCTAGGGTGTTGGACTCATGGGTGTGAAACATGCTATCCAAAGCGTGAGGTCAAGAATCCTTACTCGTTAAAAACCATGAATACATTGTATGTAGAGACCTTTTCAAGATTTGAAGCTTTGCAACACGAAGGGTACCGCATTGCATACATATGGGAATGTAAATTTGACCAAAAGTGCAAGGAAAACCCAAAGTACAAGAGTTTGATTGATCGGTTCTATCCCCATATGGAACCGATCAAACCCCGCGATGCCCTGTTTGGTGGACGTACCAATGCAGTCACTCTCTACCATGAAGTAGACGAAAGCACCAATCAAAAGATAAAGTACGCTGATATTTGTTCACTGCATCCTAACAAATACAAAGAATATCCCCTCCATCACCCTATCATTCTAAGTCAGGAGGAAATTGATATGACAAATCTTAGGAAATACAGAGGTTTGATCAAGTGTAAGGTGCTTCCTCCTCAAGATTTATGGTTACCCGTCCTACCCATGCATTACAACAAGAAAATGGTGTACACCTTGTGCCGTATATGTGCAGAGAAAGAAATTCAGACCTGCTCACATTCACAGGAGAAAGGGTCTTGGTTGGGGTTTGGACTTCAGTGGAATTGAACAAGGCTTTAGATCTAGGTTACAAAGTCCTTGAAGTGTATCAAAACTGGCACTTCAAGGAATGGAGCGACACTGCCTATAAGGAATACATCAATAAGTACTTGAAAAGAAAACAAGAGGCCAGTGGTTATTCCAATTGGACCAAGACTCAGGCTGATAAAGACAAGTTCAAAAGCGACTACTTTCAGGTCGAAGGTGTCATCCTTGAAGATGTAGAGAAGAATCCCGGCAAAAGGGCCGTGGCCAAAACCATGCTGAATTGTCTCTGGGGAAAGAACGCCTATAACAATGTCTTACCCAAATCGGAATACACTGACAAGCCAGCCAGGTTATACGAGATAATCTCTGACCCGCAGAAAAAAAGTCCACTACTTTGACTTCTTTGAACATGATGAGTTTTCTCTGATCAATTATTCCGATTACACGGATATGTCAAAACCCCATGCTGCAGCCAATGTGGTAGTTGCAGCGTTTGTCACTACCTATGCTAGGTTAGAACTGTACTCAGTCCTGGAACGTTTAGGGGATCGGGTCTTGTACTTTGACACAGACAGTTGTATGTACATTTACGAACCGGATAAATACAACATTCCCATTACAGACAGTCGATTGGGAAAGTGGACAGATGAAGTACCCAATGGAAGAATCGTCAAGTATGTTGCCCTGGGTCCTAAAAACTACGGATACGAGTACATTGTCAATGGGGAACGCCACACGGTTTGCAAGGTCAAAGGCATTACCCTGGATTACAATACCACCCAAAAAGACAATTTCAACAGTATGATACAAGCTGTCCAAAACAGGGAATCCTTTTCAGAACTCGTTGAATATCCATACCGTATCAAAAGACACAGAGATCGAAAGGTCACCAGTGAACTCCAGACCAAGTCTTTCTGTTCAGTGTATACTAAACGTGTCGTGGTGGATCAATATAAGACCGTGCCTTACGGATATGTTCAGTCGTAGACATGACATCAAATGAGTTGGACGTACATATTTGAATGAATCAGAATGTTGTATTCATAAAGCTTGGCATTTACTTCTTTGAATAAAATGGTATTAACAACAGAAGAAGTTATGTTATTACTTAAGACAAACGGACATAATGAAAATATTAGGGGTACAGAGGAGATGATATTCTTTTATTGAAGAGAAACGCCTTTCAGCAACATGTACAAATCAAGTTTTACTGCCAACAGTGCAGTTTATGTATGTAGTGAGCAATATTTTCAATTTACAAAAATGATGCAATGTCAAGAAAAGGATCGTGCTAGGTGTATCATGAAGACGACAAATCCTTACGGGATGAAGCGTTTGGGAAATATGAAATCAGAGAACTTTAATGCAAAACAATGGGATCAACAATCTACAGAAGTGCTTTTCAAAGCAAATTGGTTGAAGTTCACACAGAATGAAAATCTAAGAAATATTCTTCTGGCCACGGGATTTAAAATCCTAGTAGAGGCCAGCCCACGAGATAGTATTTGGGGTATCGGAATGGATATGTGGAATTCAAATGCAGTTCATCCTAACAACTGGAACGGAAAAAATAGATTTGGATCCATCCTAATGGATATAAGGAGTTGGCTCCGACAGACTCAGTCATTCTGACTTCAGCATTCTAACCATAAAGATGGAAAATAGCTCGGGAGTATTTGAGAACATGACAAATGCCCTCACTGCTGAACTGAAGGAAGTGTTGCGACCACATTACAAAGTATGGGCGTATGAAGCACATTACAGTAAAGTACTTCTTGGCTTTTTGTCAGACACTTTTGAAGAATTATTCAAAGACTATGTAAGAAGAGAGAGGCCGGATTTAAAAGTAGACTTCTCCATTGTGCACACTGGTGATTCGTATATGGACATGTGGCGGAATTTGCCACAGAATTTTTTGGTAAATATAAAAGTTGCAATTTTTGACTTTCTGATAAAAACGGAGTTTCTCTGCGTCAGCTACAAGGACATATCAAAAGTAAGGACGGAAATGGATATGGATTTCTCTACATGGATGTACATTCTCCGAAAATACATGAGTAAATATTATCCCGAGATCGAACTCGAGTGGTGTGAACACACTTTGCAAGCCAATTCGTTTTGTGAATGTGAGGAACCCAAAATGAAGGATGAAGATGCTGCTGATAAAGTCAACGTTTACATTATGACTATGTTATGTGATCACCATGTAGATCGACAATGGTAAATAGGAGCCACACAACAGACAAAGCATCATTCGTAATCATGATGTCAAACAAGGCAGCTGTGTTGTCTCTCAACCTCAAAGAGTTGATGGAATTGCATGGGGTGCCATTACTCCTAAACATCACCATAAAGCATTGGACATAGCGTTGATGCCAAAGCATGCTCGCAGTACATTATATCACTATGTGATGAAATGGTTGTTTTGTCAAGCAAGGGTAAATAAAGAATTCAGACATCACAAGGTCAAGAGAAGAAAGTATACCAAATTAAACAATTGTTAACTATTGTTTTTATTGTCAACATTGCTTTTGTGAACATGGTAAAGTATAAATAAACATGCGAAAAAGAATATGTTGTCATTATCATTGAACCCATCATGGAAGAAAGTAGTTTACTATTTCAACATCCTTGCAATATTTTTATTTCTGGACCAAGGGGGTCTGGTAAAACTCAATTTGTCAAACAACTGATTGGGTTTAAAACGGATGTGTTTCAAACTGTACCACAACAAGTGGTGTGGTGTTACAAAGAATGGCAGAGTACCTATGCTATGTTGCAAGAAAGAGAAGGATCTTATATCAAATTTATCAATGGCATCCCAGACGACGACAGAGATTGTCAGCGATACCAGTATTCCTCATTTGGTATTGTTTGACGACATGCTCGGCGATAAAGATGAAGAAAAAACCAAACTTTGGTTTACAAGAAGAAGACATCATCGTAATGCCAGTGAGGTTTATATCACCCAGAACATGTTTCAACAATCCAAAGCAAGCAGAACAATGAATCTGAATGCTCATTACATGATTCTGTTTCAAAATACTAGAGATAAAGGACAAATCAAAGTATTGGCAAGTCAAACTCAATTGCAACATTTACTCCAAGCCTATCGAGATGCCATTCCAGTGCCTCACGGATACTTAGTGATTGATTTTCATCCAAGAACTCCCGAGTCCTACAGACTGAGAACAGATATCTTTCATCGTTGGGTGACTGGAGGAAATCGAGGCCCGGTTGTGTACACGGGACTAGTATAAAAGAAATAGACATAGGAAGAAGGTATTCACTTCAAAACAATTCGTCATGGATTACACACCAAAAGCGGTCATCAGAGCCTTGGAATCGCTCAGTCAGGACAAAAATATTCAAAAACGACAACAGTTATTACAAGCGGGTCTGCATGAAATGATCAAATGGTTTACGTTAGCAGCCAAGATCATTATACATAAAAAGATTCAACTGCCTAAACAGACTTTGAATTTCATGAACAGAAATCAACATGAGATTCAACAGTTAGCAGATGCCAACGTGGATGCCGACACCAAACGTAAATTGATACTGAAACCAGGAGGTAGTGGATTTCTTGGAGATGTTATGATTCGAAGTCTACTTCGTTGGGACGGACAAAAAACTTTGAGAAAATTTAACAAGGCTTTCAAGAAAAGATCAGCGCTATCAGTAAAGAAAGGTAAAAAGGGAACTGTAAAAATCACCAACAGTCAAAAAAAGTCGAAAGAGATCTGTTAAAAAGAGATCTGTTAAAGCACCCGCCAAGAAGTCACCGTTGAAAGTCAAAATACAAGTCAAGAAATCATCGGGCAAGACCACAGGCAAGACACTTCCACCGCCCATGAGGAAACTCGATGATCGGTTTGTGACTGTCAGACGAAAATCTTCACCAAGACAAAGTTCACCAATGAGACCACTCAGTCGTGTCTCTGATGTGACTGATCAGACAACACCCGTCAGATTACCTCTCTCACCTATCAGTATCATGTCTGGATTTCAAACTCCAAGTCCATAGCAATCGAGATCAAGGAGTATGACCCCAACCTCTGTTCTTAATACACCCAAGTCAAGATTTGATAACGTTGTGGTGAATCAACACGATGGTTTAACCTATTTGACTCCAACCGGTAAATAGACTGCAAGCAAATTAACACCGGGAGAATCTTCGTTCTCGTCTTCGTCCCGAAACTCGACCCCAAGATCGTTTCTGTCCAGTACTTCGTCTGGAACTCCATCTTGGGCAACCTCACCTTCTTCCTCATTTACAGGGTATCCGAGTGGAATGTTAGCCCGATTTTCACCCCTGAATCGACAAGTATCTACACTTAGATCAGGTTCGATCAGTGATGCTGCAAAAACAGCCTTTGATGCCCTGTCGCCTATATAAACCCAAGTAATCACCGAAACAACATCATTTTGTTGTTGGGACAGTCACGAAGATGGCATGCAAAAGAACTGCAAAACGTAAAACACCGTTGATCAAGAAACATGGGGCCATGATGTTAGCTTTAGGCAAAGCACAGCCTCAATTTAGGAAAAAAACTAATCAAGGAAGCGCCTAAAGATCTGATCAACTGCGTGGCAGAATGCTGTCAAAATATTTTAAAAGGGAATGTATCTCTATCAGAAGCTCAGAAGCGCCAGTTGCATCCAAGGCGTCAACAACTTCGGGCCTTGGCAAACAAAAGATTCCTATCCAGAAGAAAAAACACATATATATATATTAAATCAGAAAGGAGGATTTTTACCACTGTTAGCTTTTGCGCTAGCACCTGTGCTCAACAACAGTCTTGAAAAATTGATAGATAAAATATAAAGAAGATGGCCATTGTTCCGTTTAAAATGCTGGAAGAGATGAATCGCTCGAAAGCAGAGCAACAGCAACGTCCAAGATTACCACCAAACCCTAACATCACATAAACATCAGAGCTGCAGAAAGACATGGGGTCTGTACTTCATCGAGAAGATTTGTCTGAAAGTGAAAAAGCTCAATTATACGGGGAAACGTTACAGAAATTTCAACTGGCTCATAAAAAAGCAGTGCAACCGCCATCAAAATTTCAACAACAGCAAGAGCAAACTGTACAAAAAGAGAAAAAGCCAAAGACTTTGCATGATCGTTTTATTGATAGTGTGCCAGTTACCATGCGTCGTAAAGCCAAACTTCTTCTTCAAATGTTGGAAGGTCATCCGAGCATGAGTTGGAATGCTCAGGGAAATTTAGAAGTCAACGGAAAACCTATTCCTGGATCTAATATGATTGTTTTAGTCAATGATGTCCTCCGACAACGCAAAGGATCCAACCCAAGAGGATGGCAAGAATTTTCTCGATGTCTGAGAGAATCTAATGTCCCTCAGGAATATGTTGGCAACAGACAGCGCTGGTTATGGATGCAGAGAGACGGGTCCGAGGATGAAGACGATTGGGAAGAATTTTTTGAGACCAGTTCCTACTTACCACCTACACCACCTAAGTCTATAAAACGTGAACCCAGAGCATCAACGTCCCAGTCGTGGGAGGCTTATTAACATGGACAGTAAAAAGGAGGTAGTGAGTGCTTCATAAAATCTACTACGATCCAAAACATCCTGCAGGATTTTCGGGCATACAAAAACTGTATCGATCAGCTCGTATACAGATCAAATCTCTATCTTTAGATCAAGTCAGATCATGGTTGCAGGAACAGAAAACCTACACGTTGCATAAACCTATTCGTCGAAAATTTAAAACGTCAAACAAAGGTGGGAGGCATCGATCATCAGTGGCAGGCGGATTTAGCAGATTTACAAAAGTTAATGAAAGACAATGATCAGTTTCGTTATTTGTTGTGTGTCATTGATGTGTTTTCAAAATACGCTTGGGTTGTTCCAATTCATAATAAAACAGGTCAAACTTTGATTCAAGCGTTTGAGTCTATTTTGAAAACTTCAGGTCGATCTCAAAAGTCCTTGCAAACTGACAAAGGGTCTGAATTCAAAAATAAAGACTTTCAAAAGTTTTTGAAGTCCAAACATATTCATTTTTTCACTACAGAAAATCCTGAAACCAAAGCAAGCGTGTTGAAAGATTTCAAAGAAGTTTGAAAAGTCGCATGTGGAAGTATTTCACACATGAGAAAACGCGGCGTTACATCGATATTTTAGATGATTTGGTTCATGCCTACAATCATAGTTTTCATCGAAGTATTCAAAAAACACCCGCATCGGTCACTGCAAAAAACAGAACCAGAAGTATCACAACACTTGTATGGATCAAAAACAAAATCCAAACCTATCTCGGTCAAAGTGGGTGATTTAGTTCGCATCAACAAAACAAAGCGAACGTTTGACAAAGGATGACTCCCAAAGAATTATTCAAGGTCATTCACATTCGCCGTTCTTTGCCACCAACTGTTCAGTTAGAAGATTTGGGTGGGGAAAAATTGAAGGATCCTTTTATTTGCCTGAAATTAAGACTATAAAAGACAAAGATATTTACGAAATTGAATCAGTCATTGCTCGTCGCACAAGGAAAGTGGGTGGAAAAAAGATCAAAGAAATTAAAGTTCACTGGGAAGGTTATCCAAAGAAATTTGACAGTTGGATTCCAGAAAGTCATTTGGTATAGATGTCTCAGTCAGATTCTGCTAGCGTGGAGGTGGCAGACAATACTACGACGCTTTGTAAAACTCGTGAGCCAAAAAATCGTCTCACTCACATTTCACAGATTTTTGCCATTTATTTTGTGCTGGTGGTTTGCATCATTCAACTCTGTCTGAAATCTGAAGAATTCTGCTCAGTAGCACACTTGGTTACATTTTACCTACTCCAGGTTTGAAATTCATAAAACAACCTACGTTGCAAAATCTAGCTATTGGTCACCAGCGATGAATTCGTTTTATATAATGGTGCTCAGTGACAGCTCAATGGTGATGTTTTCTAACAATACCCAGAGTGAATTCAGGACAAATTTACCCAAACCTATTCATGTCAATAAAGATGATTATGAAATGGCTTTGGTCGAGCTCATCATTCCTTCTCAAATTGTCAATGCAACAGAGGAGGAATCTCAATTTCAAGTTGTTACAACCCATGCCAAACTTGGCAAGGAATTTAGTAAATTTCCTTCCGCTAAGTGTAAGAAAATCAGTAATCAGTACACCTTTCATTGCAGTATCAAATCTGGGGTATATGCATCCCCAGAGCATCTCATTACTGAAATAGACAATACTATTCAAAAAGAACTTGGAGACATTTTCCATAAAATGTCCATAGTGTTTCATATTGGTTATTCCGAACCGAGGAGACGTATCAAATTCAATACCGATACACAGCATGTGGGTATACATTACCATCCTAGTTTATTACTTAAGCTAGGGGGAAAAAGTCAACATCTGGGAGATGTGTATCCAGCGGATGAAAATCCATTTCCTTACGGTGTGGATTTAAATGTGGGAACTGATCGTTTATTCATTTATTCTGATCTGGCAGATTTTACTTTTCTGGGAGATATTGAGGCACCCATTCTCCGTGTGGTTCCATTTGAACCGAGCAAGAGAGATTCAAATCATGTTCACGAAGAATTTGTCAATTTGCATTATGTCCCAATCTCCAAATCCTGTTTTGATGAAATAGGTATAAATATAAGGGGCGACACGAGACAAACCGTTCATTTTGTTGGTGGCAAGTCTATGGTGAAGCTGCATTTTCGGAAGAAATCACGACTTAATTTATGATCACAATGTATCCCGTATATCGTGGTGTTCCGCGCCAGTACGGTCATGGACTTGGGTCTATCTTTAAATCATCTATCAAATCAAAACAACAACTCCTTTTGTGAAACCCATGGTTAGATCAGCAATTAGAGCTCTCAAACATGAAGGTCTGGGTGCAATCTAGGATATCTTTTTAGGAAGAAATCCAAGACAAGTGTTAAAGTCTCGTCGAAAAAAGGCGATGAAGTCTGTTGGAAAAGCAACAGCTTTATCCCTGGGACAACCTTTGATCTAAACTATAAAAGGTTCAAAACCAAGACCTCGTCGTCAGTACTCCTTCAGACATCGTGGAAGAAGGGTGGCGGTGATACCACAACGTGGTCGTGAAAAAAAAAACGTTCACAAAGAAAATCTAGACATCTTGATATTGATATTGATATTGCGAGTGTAGCAAAACAGAACCTGATGTTTCTGCTGTAACTCCAACCATGTCAGCCATGCAAATGGACAATGGACGGAACATTACCCGATTTCGGCTCTGAATAATTCAGCGCCCATCGAATTTATCATTCCTCCACAAACGGAAAAATGGACAGATTTGAATCAGTCTTATTTGTACCTCAAATTCAAAGTGACTAAGCTTAATGGAACAGACCTGGAGGCTGGTACTGAAACTTCTGTGTTCAATAACTTTTTCCACAGTATGTTCAGCAGCATTGATCTGTTTTTGAACAATAAACTGATTTCGAGCAACACACACACCTATCCGTACAGAGTCTACATTGAAAATCTCCTGTCCTACAACAAAGAATGTAAAGACACACAACTGCGAGCACTTGAACTCTGGGATAAAGATACAGCCACTCATATGCAGGATAATACCCGAAGTGGAAATAATGGATGGAAACGTCGCAGAACTCGTATTGCCGAAAGCAAATTCTGTGAACTTATTGGAAGATTACATCTGGATTTATTCCTACAAGAGAAATTCCTCCCCAATGGAATTGAAATACGCCTCAAGTTGAACAGAGCCTCACCCAACTTCTGTCTCATGGGCACAGCCGAAGGAAAAGTTGATATCCAGCAAGTGGGATTCAACGTGATAACGGTAGAATTGCTTCCTGTGGTGGCCAACGATTTGAATCAGGCCATTAGCTAGCATAACATGAAGATCCCGATACGACGTGCTGTAGTGAAAACATTGACGATCCCCGATGGACAGAGATCTTAAATTGATGATCACTTGTTTCTTGGACAACTTCCAAAACGACTCATCATTGGTATGGTGAGAAATGCAGATATGAATGGAGACCCCGCCACCAACCCGTTTGATTTCAGACATGTCCATTTGTCTAAACTAGAAGTCAGTATCGACGGGAAAACCATTCACAACAAAGCTCTCCATCCAGATTTTGGCAACAGTAGCTCTCGGACTCAACAGGTCGATTGGACTGACAATGACAGAATATAAAAGTGGCTACACCCTCTGGGGATTTGATCTCACCGCAGATCAAGGTTGCGAGGAAGGTCAACTTCACCCTTATATTAACGGGGAACATCAGGATAGATCTTCAGTTTGCACAACAACTTTCTAGCGTCGTGAACGTGACAGTATACGCAGAATTCGACAACCAAACTGAAATCAACGGATTGAGAGAGGTCGTCACAGATTATTAAACATGGATGGTCATGCCTATGCCAAACAACTTAGAGACCATGCTGAGAAAGTGAAATATCACGAACCGATATTTTAAAGAAAACTGAAGAATATGCGAGACACCTTAAACGAATGTGTTGTGGAAGAACTGCAAACACTCATCTTCGATGAAGTACATAAGAACTGTTATGGATGTATTGTGGATCATCCCAGTCAGTTACAGCATCAACTGTGTTTGTTCACATCTACGGACGAGTGGGTGGAGTTGTACATTGAAAAAGCTCTCAATCAACTGAATTTCTACAATGTGATAAAAAAAATGGTATCCTAAACTGGAGCTCATGGATGTGCATGGCAGTGAGATAGTACAAGCCCTGCATATGTGGGTAGATATAAAGGACAAGTTAGCCCGTCATCAATCAGATTAACGGGAAAGCTGGATGAGTATATGGGAAGATCGAGTGAAAGACGCCTGGAATCATGAATACCCATGAACTTCAATACATCTTGGATAAATCGTTTTTATTGAGAACACTCAATGGAGAAGTGTGTCCTAAGGATCATCTACCGAAGCAGAAACCCTGTCATGTGAAAGCTTACATAGTAAACACACATGACTCAGATAAACCTGGATAACATTGGGTGGCTATTTACTTCAGAGAAAATACAGCCATCTACTTTGACTCTTATGGATTACCACCCTTAGAGGAAGCTATTCGACCCTTCTTGGACAACAATACCCGAAGCTGGACTAGGAACAACATACGACTTCAACGTGGAAGCAGTGCCATGTGTGGTGTTTACTGCATATTTGGTTTGGACGCTTTAGCCAGAGGATATGATTTAGAGACTAAATGGACTATTAAATTTCGTTTAGAGCCAAGATATTGGCATCTCAACGACAAAGATATAGGAACTTGGTTCAAACAATTCTATGTACACTTGTATGCAAAAGCTAGATCATTAGCTAAACCTGAATATTGTCAGTGTTGTACAGCAGATCAATCTGATAAACTTGCTTTAGCTTTGTTTAAATTGTATGTGTTAGACCATGATTATTTTGTATCCTTAATGTTCATTGTTAATACAGTTACTTGTTCAATATAAAAAATGTGTACACACAAAAATAGTCTTTGTTATTTTTTCCCTATCTAGGGGTAGTAGTAAAGGTTCCATAAACCCCATCCCTCAAAAAGACCAGTAGTCCTGGTCTTTTTTCAACTTAGCCATGTAGATGTTGGTCCTCCATGTAAGATCAAATCTCATTGGCTAATGTATTGATTCTCTATCCGGTCCGCGCGATTCCTTTATAAGCAAGTGCATTCACCTACATTTCATCATTCGTTCAAAATGGAGTCCATTGCCGAGCAAATTGAAGAGTTACAACGTCTTGAAGCCAGAGCTGCTGTTCTTCAGAACAGTATCCTCAATACGCTTAGGAGGGAAGAAGAGAGGTGGAGGGACACCCAACGTCGAACGAATGAGGCGTTAAGGATCATCCGATCCTTAAGAGATAGAGAACAGTGGAGGCGGACAGAAAGACAGAGAATGGAGGAGAGATACACGGGTCGGCGCTATGTCAGGGTGGTTAGGGTTCATCCCTATGTCGAAAGAGCCCCTGCTGATAGCACCACTGAGTAGAGATGCTACTCAGAAACACAACGGTTCTTTTCAGGGCAACTCCATTTTTACGAAAGAAAGCACCTTTTCTCTTATTGTCTACTTGTAAATATTTTTATAGTACCCTTCTTGGTGATATGGCAGCTAGCAACGCATGGGGATGGCATTATGGTACCCTAAATGGTAATATGACACCCTGGGTGGTGACATGGTACCATGGATGGTGATATGGTACCCTGAATGCCGGTCCCTAGCAACGGATGGGCTGGATGATGATATGGTACCGAGGTCCATAGCAACGGCCCCTTGATAATATGGTACCGGTACCATATCATCAGCCTTTACTACTATCATTGTAATAAGGTTTTCTTTTAATTTCTTCAGATCAAGGCCCTTAGATTCCTTTTAGGGGCCGCAAGATTTAAAAGTAGAAAAGCATTTCAAAAACTTCTTTTCATGAACCGTTTCAAAGATCTTCATTAAACTTGGACTGTAGCGTCATTATAACGCTTAGTCCCTTTGACTTGAATGGTATGTTTAGATCCAAACACAGTATAAATGTGAACTTTTACTATGACATTTTATCACGAGTGTTGCTCTACACGAAGATGTTATACATTTGAAGTAAATCTAAAGATAAAATACTCTGTTGAAAGATTACTTTTGGATAACTTTAAAGATAGATTAAAGAATCGAAAAATAGACTTTAAACGACTTTTTCCCATAAACTGCAAGTCATATTTTCATTAAACTGCTGTAGCAAAATTGTAAGGTCCTCCTTGACTTTCGTTCAAATGAGGGCATTTAACCCATTTAGGGATGATACAGGTAGAATAGGCAATTGAACAATTTCTCATGAACCAATTACGGGATCTTCATCAAACTTGTTCTGTTTCATCAGTTTAAGGTTCAAATAAGAGCACCTGCCCACTAGGGGCTACTAGAGATGAAAATATATAAAAGCTTTAAAGAGAAAGGAAATGTTATTTAGTGTTTATTTCATCTGCTGGGATTTCTTTAATCATTTAAAGAAGCCAAAGATATTTTCAAAATAGACATCAATGAGAAAGTTATGAGCATTTAATATTTGATAAAACTCGTGACCATTTTGTTTCAATGTTAAAAAATGGTAGATGTATTTAATTTCTAGATACATATTTGAATTGAATTTATTTATTTCTGAAAATAAATTCTCTACTTTTACCAGCTATAATGAAAAAAATGACCATGTTAAAAAAAATGTTATATTTTTTTAAATTTCTAGATACATATATACATATTTGATTTGCATTTATTTTTTACTTGTTCATCTTTCAACTTGGGCAAAACCATTAACTGTTATGAGGCGGGCTTACCAAAAATATTTTGAGTGAATGGCGAGCAGTGAAGATCATGTTAAGACGACACAGATACGCAGACTGATCATGATCTACACTGGTCGTAAAGACAGAATAAATTGTGTTCAGCATGATAAGGGTTAAAAGGTTGTTTGTTAAATAAAGAAAGTTTGTAAATGACGTCATAAACACACACAATGACCTCCTCTATAATCAACAATTTTCTTAAATTTCAAACTGCCATATCTTTTACAATAGTGGTCCGACTTTATAAGTAAAATCATGGTAAAGGTTTCTCCCATATTTGTTCAAATTGGACGCCTTTCTCAAATTTGTTTAAAAGGGGGCGATTTGCCTGTTTTAAGGCCGCTTTAACAATTTCTTCTCATGAGCTGCTTGATCGATTTTCACCAGAATTTGTCTGTAGCATTATTGTAATGTACTCTCATTATCTGGTTCAATTTGGACACGCCTTTTTTACAGGCTGCTTGAGCTTAAATTAGACAAGCCGTTAAAAAGCTTCTTCTCGTGAATCACATTCAACTGATAAATCACTTATTGGGCTTCTCCAAACCAGTTTTGTTCAAATGGGGACACTTGTCAGCTGAAAGGTGAAATTTAAGGTTCAGATAAAAAGATCTTGAATAACATTTTGTGGTAAATCTTAATAATAATGTGTCTGTAGCATATCAGATATGTTCAAATTGGCAAAAGAAGGGGCGGGGGGAGGGGGTGATGTGGGGGATGGGGGATGTGGCTAATACATGTATACATATTTTCGTTGTATGCAGTCTTTGTCTACAATGATCATATTTATGCAATTTTAATTAATATTATAAAAGTTACGATTGAAGAGCTTTGAATATGTCGACTTATATTTAACTTATTCTACAGCTGACAAAGGTACATGTGTTCCAACTAGGGAATAGTTCAAAACACCGTTGCTTTAATTCATTAATTCATGTAAAAGTTAAATGACATCTAACTCAAATCTAGAACGATTCATACAGAAAACAATTCTAGTATTTTCAAGGGGCAGTACATTTGTATTCTGTTACTCTTACGTCAATTGTCGAGTAACTTCCCTGCTTTTTGGAAGTTACTTACCATCTTTAGTTTTTTCCAACATGATAGGCTTAATAGATTCTATTTGTTTTATTTAATAAATTTAAAGATGTAAAGTTTATAGATAGAACTAGAAACAATGAAAAATAACAAATAAATCTATAGATATTTTGATCTAACTGTTACACCACCCGAGAAATGTGTGGTTGGACTGATTTAGTATATTTTCACCTTCTTGACCATGGTTCTTACCATTATTCGGTACTCAGTCTTTCTGATATCTACCTAATAAAGAATATTTTATCTATATCACAGTAATGGAATGTTTATGCTATTCACAGTTATTTTCTCTGTATGGCGTGGGAGTATAGCTACAGACCGTACTAAAACTAAGACAGATTACTGTTTAAAAGTGTACCTCATTATCAGCTTTAAAATACGATAGAATAGAAGTTAACTATTTATTGTAGCCATGATTCAAGAGATAGTTTCAAATTATTTTTAGCTTCCAGTCGTTATATATAGCTTCAGACATAAAATGTATTCCTTTTAGCTTACAGTCGTAAGCTACATTAAACATGCAATATATTCATTCAGCTTCAAATCGTAAACTACATTAAACAATAAATATATTAGCCGATTTAAACAAGCGTACCAGATATAAAAGTGTAAACTGTGAGTATAATATGCATGAGCACTTTGAACAAGTTACTGCAATGTTAGCATTTCATTACGAGGGTTTATATGACATACTGCATATTAATAAAACAGTCCGTATACTGTAAAAATAGAAATTCAATTAAATAATACATATAAGCTATTCACATGGTTTGACATTATTCGGTCTATACCATCATTTTAAGGAAAAAGACAAGGGAAAACAAAATCAGCTGTTCGATTAAGAACAGCCCATATTATAAAACGATAATATGTGTAAGATTATTATGCTTATAAAATCCAAACGTGTTTTAATATTGCCATTATGTTTTGAAGACTTTCAGGAGAAGCTGTTCAAACTATATAAAACACATGTCAGAAAAGTACATCCGTTGCCCCGCCTACATAAAAAGAAGAGGAATGTAAGTGATATATACGTTTCTCCCTGGATGACAGCAGAAATATATAAGGAAGAGTCTAAAAGATGGGAAGAGGTTAAGATTTCAACGCAGCAAATATTCAGAAATGATGAAAAGCCAGCAAAAAATATCTACGTAATCGGAGAAGCTGGCTCAGGTAAAAGCACGTTTTGTAAAATGCTGGTGCATTTCTGGTGTATCGCACCTCCATATCAGGAATGCAGTTTAGACGAACGTTACATAGTTGAAGAAATGAAGAGATTTGATTTCTTATTTTATGTTACACTCCGACACGTTTCCGATTGCAACAGTATAGAAGAAATGTTAAAGAAATCATATAATGGTCCTGTGCTTGGAGATATTTTACAAAATGATTCTGGTAAATGCCTTATTGTCCTTGACGGTCTGGACGAATGGAACCCAGAAACAAAAGACAGTTTAAAAGTTATGACCCCAGGACTTCCAGGACGCGAACTCGATGCAGACTATACTATTATTACAACTACAAGACAATGGAAATTTGATGCCCTGCCAATAGGTGATAGCGAAGTAGATAAAAAAATCAAACTAAATGGAATTGATAAAACTGAAATGAAAAACCTCACTATTAAAACAGTCGAAACATTAAATGACATCTATCAAAAAAGTAAAAATGCAGGTGAGTGTTTAACTGATCTTCTTAGAAGAAATGTGTCCGACATTAGCCATACACCATTGGTCTTGCAACAACTAATCTGTCTATGGTTTCATGATAAACTCAAAGACAATTCGAAGTGTGCTATGAACAGAGGTATGTTAGACCTCTTTCTGGAGTGGAAAACACTTGGGACTTCTGAAAGTCAAGACCAGCTGTATGCTATCAATACCACCAGTAGAAATACACGGGTGATACAGTATCTTTCATATTTAGCGTACAAAACCCTGTTTGACAAAAATAAAGAAACCACACTGACGTTCAGTAGTTCAACACTTACCCAGTTGAGCATACCACATGATGTAATAAAAGACTGTTTGGCCAGTGGCATTTTAAAAGAAGAACGAAACGTAAGTTTGACGGAAAGTATACAGTCATCAATTTCCTTCTTTCACAAATCAATGCAAGAATATCTAGCGGCAGTGTATATCGCCAGTCAGTTTAGAGAAATGCTTAAACCGCAGACGGATGAGCATGATCCTACAGATGTCTGCAAAAAGTGCCTAGGGGAATACTTCGGTAGTTGCAAAACGGTTGTTGATATTTTAGAAAAGTCAAACGTGTTAATTATGCTGTGTGGATTAGAACCACAGTTGTTGACAAATGTAAGTGAGTATATCTATAACCTAACACGTGTTGACGAAATTGTGGTTGAGGAAAGAAATAAAGTAATGACACTATTCAGATCGAGTCATCATAAATTAATCAGTGCTATTCAAACGTGCATTTTAAAGTGCATTGAAGAAGGTATGTCGATTACAAAAAAAATTCACTCATCTGTTTATATTGCCGATCTTTACGTTGACCCTTCAATGGATTTGCTACGTTATGGTCATAATATTATTTTGAAAAATGTTCTGTCGATAGAAATAGTAGAAGGTCCATTCAGCATAATAGCACATTATAAGAAAGATGAGATGGAAGCATTTTATCTTGGCGTGAAACATTTAATAAAATGCGATCAATTAAAGGTAATTAAATTTAGATCCCATATCCATAGTCACGACGGAATTAAAAATGAAGTTACTACAATACTTGACACCAATGTTCGCACTCTTGAAACTATCCGTTTGAGAAACAATGATATTATTATCATAACACGTCTTGTTTCAATATTACCGACAATGCGACAATTAACTTCCCTTCAGTTGGACACTTGTGGAAGTCGTTTAACACATGATGATGTTGTTCCGTTGTGTAAATTCCTAGAGCAGACTACAAGGCTTCAACATATATCGCTCGATATTTCTTGTAGTCAATACGATGAACACATGATAGACCTATCAAAACATGAACAACTTCATCATGTTGATTTTTGGTGTAGTTCATTCTGTTTGATCAGTTGTAACAGTGACAATCTAGAAACATGTGTGCTTGATGTTACAGGTCGTTCCATGATGAAACACGTGTGTAACAGTCTATATAAAGCACGTCAATTAAAACATCTTGAGCTGAATTACACCGGCTATATAAGAACTAAGGGAACAGAATACAGGACCGTTACTGAAAATCTTATAACACTTCTACCATCATTAGTCAGTCTCAGTACTTTAAGGCTATGGTACATTACTTTTACTGACAATATTATAGCACGTCCGTGTGATATGAAGAATCTGAAAGAAATAACACTTCACTATGCAACCATGAGTCTGACAACGTGGTGCATGTTTATAGACAGTCTTTCTGAGCTGCCACAAGTAGTAATGGTAATAACATTGGGCATGGATATTAGAGATGAGACAATATCTGGGTACAGTATGTCTGATAAAAAACAAGAAACAACTGCTCGCCAGTATGTTAGAAAGAAAACGAATTGTTTCCGTGTGACAAACGATCGTACAATTGATTTTCAATTTACTACAAAGAAATTGTGACTCTGAATATGAGTTTATTATAATGCTAAAATAGATCATGTGAGTAGGCAAAAATGTTGACAATGTTTCATGAAAAAAGTACAGCACAAATGTTTCATATTAAGCTTATATTACAACATTTCATGCAGGACCTTTACAAAATTATGCATTTTAGTTCAGTGTAAAAAAATGAAGTACTTCTAGAACTTTTTTTTTTCCATTTTCAAACTGTAAGAAAAACATCTTTATTTGTGAGTTATTGTTATAAAACCCAAAACATTTTACTTCGGATAGTTCTAGTCTGTATATATAATTACAATAACACGTTTACATAATCTACATGATATACATGTACATATGACAAATAGATTTACCGCGTTAATCACGCAATACCTATTTGATATGAAATAGGAAGATTTTAGTTGTAAAATACTTTTATCACATTTATAATTCGAAAATTTTAGTTTATATATTTTATATTATATACGTGTACTTGCTTTTTGTTTAACTACATTGACATAATAATGTAATGTACATGTAGCTGCTCGCCACTTTATAGTTGAACTTACTCATATGTTCGCATGATTGTGCTCTAACAGATTATTCTGTGCTTATTATTCAGACTACTTTATGATAGTTGTAGCACTTTCGATATGGCTGGCAAATATTACTTGACACCAGAACTAAATTTTCGTACAGCAAAATTTAATTTTGAACAATAGACCGGTCTATAGCACAAACTGTGGACTGACTATATGTGTTATATATCATAATTTGACATAAGTAAGTTAGACATTAAGTAAATATTGTTACATGTATAGAGAACGTCTTTTACAGCAAATAAATAATTTTCACCTATTGATTGGCTTGATGGTTAGCTATGTGTGCTGAAACATCGAAATATCTTCTTTCTTTACTTATTATAGAACAATTCAACGTCTGCTATACTTGAAACGACGTTAAAGTACGTACAGTACTGTTTGGAACTTTTTTAAACCGTTGTAGTTTTAGATTATAAAAATAATATGTAGAAATATGCACGATCTCTGGGCGGAAATATTGCGCGATTTCAGTTGTGCTATATTATTAAAGAACGAGTGCAAATTCCCAGATGCACAAATCTAATAGTATTTTCATAACATACGCATTTACTCTAAAACTTATTTGATAAATGATATATCTTTCTTTGACTTGAATGAAATTGAAAATATTGCCGTAAAAGACATTTTTAAACGTGATTTTAAACATGACGAAAGAAATGAAACTGATTTATCACATGTTTGACGTTGCGGGAGTGTAATAAAACCATTAAATAAAAATGGTAATACACTAGTGTAATAAAGCTTTGACGTTGACGTCATTTATAGTATAGGCGACGTCGGTCAAATTGTCTTGTTTATATAGTAAAAGAAAGTCGATTTTTTTTATGTTTCGACAAGAAAGGCTTACAAGACAGTGATAAAAAGAATATTACATTTGTGACTTTTCACATTGAATTTATTGCATTTTATCATTTTATTCAACTCGTTTAATAAATTCAGTATGAAAAGACACTCATGTAATATCCTCTATATCTCAAATGATGTCATGCTTTTGATAAGAAATATGAACGTCAATCTGGAAAAAATGACTTTTTGTGTTCCACTGTAACTAACCGGAGTTTATAATTGAGTATATTAATATATTATTTTATTTATTTCCCATTTAATGTCGAACCCTTTGTCAGGTAAACTCACTCTGGATGTAACCCACCCCAATTAGAGAGGCAATGTGTTGATTTCAAGTGTCTTGCCTAAGGATACTACCTAATGGCCGTGGTAAGGCTCGAACTCACAACCCTCCGTTCAGGAAGCAAACGCGCTAACCACTGCGCTATTCCGGTTCCACAATTATATTATGGAATATGGTGAATGTCTGTGTTCACATTAAAACACACCTTCGTCGTAATATGTGTGATGTACCGATAAAATATCTTTTACCTGAAATTTGATGAAATTACAAACAGATATAATTATGATATAGAAATGGTTATATCTTAGAATCTGAAACATCAAAGGTTTGAAAATATTTCAGGCAGAAGTTCCATTTAACAGAGACAGAACACAGTTACTCAGTACACAGTCTGATTATTTGTATCCAATATATCTCTATACATATGATGTAAATAAATTTTTGAAAATATGTTTTATTTTTTTATTGTTACTATAGACAATTCTAGCTGGAATATGTCGGTAGTCTCAGCAACGATGACGATATTCCTTGGGTGCTTAATACTGAGCTGACCGATCGCTTACTCTGCTATTAATACTGACCTGACCACTCGCTCCCAGTGTTGTAAATACTGAGCTGTAAGATCACTGTATAGGCTGAAAATACTGAGCTGACCGATACTCCACGTGCTGTAAATATTTAGCTGACCTATCGCTCTTTGTACTGTTGGTACTGACCGGACACATCGCGCACAGTGCTGTAAAAACTGAGCTCAAACATTTGCTGAGTAGGCTGTAAAAATTGAGCTGACCGACACTCCCCGTGCTGTAAATACTGAGCTAAAAGATTGCTCCCTGTGCTGTAAAACCTAAGCTGACCGATACTCCCTGTGCTGTAAATACTGAGCTGACAAATACTCCCTGAGCTGTTAATACTGAACTGACCGATACTAACTGTGCTGTACATACTGAGCTGACCAATACTCCCTGAGCTGTAATACTGAGCTGACCGATACTCCCTGTGCTGTTAATACTGAGCTGACTGATACTCTCTGAGCTGTTAATACTGGGTTGACCGATAATCACTTTGCTGCAAATACTGAGCTGACCGACACTCCATGAGCTGTTAATACTGGATTGACCGATACTTTCTGTGTTGTACATACTGAGCTGACCGATACTCCCTGAGCTGTTAATACTGGGTTGACCGATACTACCTGTGCTGTAAATACTGAGCTGACCGATACTCCATGACCTGTTAATACTGGGTTGACCGATACTACCTGTGCTGTAAATACTGGATTGACCGATACTCCCTGTGCTGTTAATACTGAGCTGACCGATACTGCCTGTACTGTTTATACTGGGTTGACCGATACTTCCTGTGCTGTTAATACTGAGCTGACCAATACTCCCTGACCTGTTTATTCTGAGCTGACCGATACTCCCTGAGCTGTTAATACTGGGTTGACCGATACTCCCTGAGCTGTTAATACTGAGCTGACCGATACTCCTGAGCTGTTAATTCTGAGCTGACCGATATTCCCTGTGCTGTTAATACTAAGCTGACCGATACTGCCTGTACTGTTTATACTTGGTTGACCGATACTCCCTGTGCTGTTAATACCGAGCTGACCGATACTCCCTGAGCTGTTAATACTGAGTTGACCGATACTCCAGGTGTTGTAAATAATTAACTGACCGATCGAACCTTGTGCTTAAAATACTGAACTGAAATATTGCTGTCTGTCTGTAAGGGCTGACCTGACCGATCGCTCATTGTACTGTGAATACTGCACTGAAAAATGACTCCTTGTGCCGTATACTGAGTTCACCAATACTCCCTGTGTTGTAAATATTAAGCAGACCGATTCCTCCCTGTACTGTAAGTACTGACCTGACCGATACTCCCTGTGCTGTTAATACTGAGCAGACCGATTGCTCCCTGTACTGTAAGTACTTAGCTGACCGATACTCCCTGTGCTGTTAATACGGAGTTGACCTGTACTCCTTGTGCTGTTAATACTGATCTGACCGATACTCCCCGTGCTGTAAATACTGATCTTACCGATACTACGTGAGCTGTTAATACTGGTTTAACCGATCTCCCTGTGCTGTTAATACTGAGCTGACCGATACTCCCTGTGCTGTTAATACTGAGCAGACCGATTGCTCCCTGTACTGTAAGTACTTAGCTGACCGATACTCCCTGTGCTGTTAATACGGGGTTGATCAATACTCCCTGTGCTGTTAATAATGCGTTTACCGATACTCACTGTGCTGTAAATACTGAGCTTACCGATACTACATGAGCTGTTAATACTGGTTTGAACGATCTCCCTGTACTGTTAATACTGAGCTGACCGATACTCCCTGTGCTGTTAATACTGGGTTGACTCAACTCCCTTCACCAAAATGATGTAACAAAGTTAGTGATTCTTGACCTTTCGGCTGCTTTCGATACCACCGACCACAAGACACTATTGCATCGCCTCCATGACCACTTTTGTATCACAGGGAAACCACTTGAATGGATAGCTTCATATCTGAGCAACCGCTACTAAACAGTGACCATAGATTATGAATTGTCAAGACCGGTGCAAATGACATACAGTGGCCCAAAGGGGTCCGTTCTCGGACCAAAATTTTTCACTATGTACACTAAACCAGTTGGTACAATATGCAAGAAACATGAACTAAATCATCAATTTTACGTCGACGATAGGCAGCTTTATTTATTTTTCAAACCAACAAATCCGGCCTCTCAAAAGGATGCTTTACGCTTTTTTGAAAACTGTCTCTTAAAAATCGTATCTTGGACGAACAGCAACATGTTGAAAATCACTGCCTATAAAACTGAAGTCATTGTATGTACCTCTCAAAGAAACGAAAAACATATTGAATCGGTTACTGTTAAATTTGGAGAAGAGAACATTAAACTATCTAGATGTGTAAGGAATCTTGGTGCTTTTCTAGACTCCAAAATGAGCATGGAAAACATATAAACTCAGTTTGTAGATCAGGGTACGGACAGCTACGTCAAATAGGCCACATCAGGAAATATCTTTATACAGATGCTACAAAATCTCTAGTAAATTCACTCGTCACTTCACGCCTTGATTATTGCAATGCGCTCTTGTATGGTGTTCCGAAGGTCTTGCTAAATAAACTTCAGGGTTTCAGAACACTGCAGCTCGAATTATAAGGAGAATATCGCGTTATGATCACATTACGCCGGTATTAAAAGAACTGCATTGGATACCAGTTACACATAGAGTGGACTTTAAGATTCTAGTTCACACATACAAAGCATTGTATGACCAATCACCGGTCTATGTTAAAGACTGGCTGGAAATCTATCAGCCAACAAGAAATTTGAGATCCAAGAACAGCTCAAAACAACTAGTTGTTCCAAAAAAGCAAAACCTTGAGGTACGGTGATCCTAGTTTTTCATCAGCTGCACCGAAGTTATAGAATGCTGTTCCGGCTACCATTAGAGACGCTAAAAGCTTGGATGCTTTCAAACGATCATTAAAAACATATTTTTTCTTCAAGATTTATTGAAACTCACTTTGCACTGGAAAACAAGCTTTGCAATTGAAATTATTTCCTATTGTTAATTGTTCTTTAAAAAATATTCAGAACAATTGAAATGTAGAGTAAAACCCGATTCAGGCTAAACACCTTTTATTGTTGATTTTTTTTTGTATGTTGTATTGTATGTGCATATCATTCTGTAATATGTAATTTGTACAGCGCTTTTGAACGTTTATTTTTAATTGAAAAGAGCGCTATAAAAATCTGGTAAATAATAATAAATAATAATACTCCCTGTGCTGTTAATACTGAGCTGACCGATACTCCCTTAGCTGTTAATACTGAGTTGATCAATACTCCCTGTGCTGTTAATACTAAGCCGACCGATATTTCCCTATCCTGTAAATGCTGATCTAACAGCATTCCATTGCTGTAAATACTGAGGTAACCAATCGGTCCCTTGGCGGTAAAATCTAGGCTGACTAATCGCTCCCAGTGCTGTAAATACTAAGCTGACCGGTACTCCCTTTGCTGTAAATTCTGCCCTGACCGATTGCTCCATTTTCTGCAAATACTGAACTGAACGATTACTCCCTGTTCTGCAAATACTGAAACTGACCGATTCCTCCCTGTACTGTAAATTCTAAGCAGACCGATCGCTCCATGTTCTGCAAATACTGAACTGACCCATTCCTGCCCGTGTTGTAAATACTGATCTGACCAATCGCTAATTGTTCTCTACATCCTATGCTAAATGGTTGATCGCTGTATTCTACGAACTGAGCTTACTAATCAGTCCTTGCGTTCTACCTGCTAAGGTAATAAGTCGCTCTTTGTGCTTTAAAGAGTCTTTAGCTCATTGTTTTACACCCAGTAGCTGCATGTACTCTATTATCCACTGCTTGTGCTGTACTGAGATAAGTAGCTGCCTTCTGATTGTGATCTATCTACTGAATTTACAGGTTGTGTGCTAACTGTTCTACATAGGCAGCTGACGGGTCACTCACGGCTTTAAGTTTGCTCCTTTTGTTCTTTCTACAGAGCTAAAACTGTCATTCTTCTTCGTGTTCCCTCTAAGCTAACCAGTCCATTTAATTGACATACTTATCATATTTATCAATCGCTCCTTGCATTTTAGACCATCCAAGAATCATCCCTGTGAAGTTTCATCAGAGATGGTCTTATGGTTTAGGAGGAGACGTTGTTTAAAGGAAAGTGTGGACGGACGGACGGGCCGTAAAAAGCACAATAATTGTGGTTGTTATAACTTTTAGGCTTATATTTCATATTAAAGGCTTAAAACATATATGTATGCGTTAAGGATTGTGAACAGTAAAACGCCTTAACAGTAAAATAACAAGAGTTGTCACTATTGATGACAAATGCGTCCGAAGTAGACCCTAGCATGCCACGGTTTTATGCGCAAAATAATCGCATATCATTTGTTACCTTGACCACGGTCATAATTGTGACACATCTCAATACGGTTAACATTTGTGTAAGAATATTTTCAAATCCTTTTGATAAATGCCAGAGTTATGGTCCACACAAGAAACACATTTGATTTCCTAAGTTTGACCTTTAGCTTAGAGCTAAGGGTCTTGGTCTTGCAGATGGCACTTCATCTCAATATAGGAACCATTCATGCCAAGAAATTTCAAAATCCCTTAATAATTGGCCGAGTTATGGACCGAACACGAAACATACCCTGTTAACCTTTGACTTGTAAGTCTGAACTTGACCTTGGAACTAGGGGTTTGGGTCTTGCGCATGACTTATTTTGGTAAACATTTATGCCAAGTTGTTTAAACAAGAGCTGTCACTAATGGTGACAAATGCCCCCGCAGCACCTTGACCTTTGACCTGGTGACCCAAAGTCAGTAGGAATGGTGTACTTATAAAGTACTATCAGCATTAAAGTTTGAAGGACCTGGGTGAAGTGGATCGCAAGTAAAGTGCCTTCATGCAAAAAGTTAATGTTGACCCCTGTGACCTTTGACCTGGTGACCCCAATATCAGTAGGAGTGGTGTACTCAATAAGTACTATCAGCATGTGAAGTTTGAAGGTCCTGAGTGCAGTGGTTCGCATGTAAAGTGCCTTCATGCAAAAAGTTAACGTTGGCCCCTGTGACCTTGACCTTTGACCTGGTGACCCCAAAGTCAGTAGGGTTTGTGTACTCATAAAGTACGTAAAGTATGTAAAGTTTAAAGGTCCTGGGTGAAGTGGTTCGCGAGTAAAGAGCCTTCATGCAAAAAGTTAATGTTGGCCCCTGTGACCTTTGACCTGGTTATACCAAAGTCAGTAGAATTGATGTACTCAAGTACTATCAGCATGTGAAGTTTGAAGGTCCTGGGTGCAGTCGTTCGCGAGTAAAATGCCTTCATGCAAAAAGTTAACGTTGGCTCCTGTGACCTTGACCTTAGACCTGGTGACTCCAAAGTCAGTAGGGTTGGTGTACACAATAAGTACTATCACCACGTGAAGTTTAAAGGTCCTGGGTGCAGTGGTTCGCGAGTATAGTGCCTATATGCAAAAAATGTGGCCCATGTGACCTGACCGATACTCCCTGTGCAGTAATGGGGGTTCTGAAATGAGGAATAATATCTCAATTGACTGTTCAGAGGGAAACTGTTCAGTAATGGGGGTTCTGAAATGAGGAATAATATCTCAATTGACTGTTCAGAGGGAAACACTTCAGTAATGTGTTTTGAAATGAAGAGCAATGTTTAATGTTACTGTCAAAAGTGTAATACTTTAGTAACTGGTTCCGGTTCTGAAATGATGAATAATGTCTAAGGCTACTGTAAGAAGAAGTGTTACCATCACAGATGGAGTGCATATGAAACATCACAAAATTAGCAACGGATAAACTTGATATTTTGCCCTTGTGTATATAGCATGCTTCTTTACTGTCAAATTTATATTCGAAACATTTTCTCAGATAAAAATAAGTGACATTTTGATTATTTACAGACTGGTTTCGTTTCGTTGAAATATGGTAAATAATTTTTTTTTAAATTATCAATCATTAATTAATTATAACATTATTTTAATGTAAATTTTGTCTGATAAGTTAAAGGAAATGTATGAAATTTCAAAATCGGCTTAAAAATGAGAAAATTATAATCATTTCCGCATTTGGTAAAAAGGGTAGCGTCTTGTTTCAATTTGTTTCCATTAATTTCCTGCCTTTACAGAAAGAGATGACCATGTTATACGCAAGAAATGTAAACATTAATCTGTCTTAAAAAAGAATTTTGCTTAAAATGCCATAAACACACTAAAACAGCTGCCTCCATTTTTAGTCATTTCTAAATTTTAAACTGGCATATATCTCATTCAAAATTAGTAAATACTGTTTATTTTTTAACAATTGTTTTAAGTGTTCTGAAAGGCTCCTTTAATAAATATATCTGGAAAATGAAACAAAAACCAAGTAGAGGTACCTATACACTGTTTTGATATTGAATAATTATATATATCATCACATGTGTTAGATAAAGTTTCAATAAAAAATTTCATATTGACATTCAAGATGTATTTTGTTTTCCAATTTGAATTGCCCTTAAATAGTTTAAGATACACAATCCCTCACTCACCGCAAAGAAACTACATTCCAACTGATGCATTTTGCAGAACATTTTCTTTCTAGAAATGAGTTCACCTGCTAGTACAGCTGTTGTACACTATCACGTCCAATTTCTAATGGGTACATAGATTAAACAAGAAACTATAAAAAATCACGAAAACCTGGTTTCCAAACTTTGAATCAAGCCAACAGGTTCTCTAGAATAAAGGTAATATTTTAGTGTTCATATCTACATCCAGTCATGCCATTCAGAAATACAGATATACATGAAAGAAAAGTACATGTGTATAGTCTACATAATATACATGTATATGTCTTTAATAAAAAAAAAAATACTTTGCTAATCAGGCAATATATATCTTATTTTAAATTGGAAGGATTTTAGTTGTACTTTAGTTCATACTGATAAATCAAATTAAATTGGTAAATTATTCTATGCTATATTAAATAAATGTTGGATGTTTCAACTACATTTAAATAATAAATAACACATGGAGGCTCTTCACATTC